>NC_134851.1:41468699-41775009 GCF_965363235.1 Mytilus galloprovincialis | reverse complement strand
AATAAAGGTACAAATGTATGAAATATCATATACATGTTAATTATTTTTCATTTTGCGTTAAAAAAAATTATGAAATTAAATTGGAGTGTACTCTATTAAATACAAAGTATTTGTAATGTTAAACTTTTACAAAAACTTTTTAATAACGAATTATTTTTGCTAAACTTTATTTGAAATCGTTAAAATAACATGAATAAGGTGTAACAACAATGTATATAATAACAGAAATCAAATCACGGATGTTATTTCACATTGTTGACCTCAAAACTTTTCTAAGTCGATTTTTCGTTCAAGTAAACTAACGTACTTAAAAGCCCATTTTACGAAAATTGCACAGTATGATTTTTTGACGACAAGTAAAAATGTTAAGTTTAACTTTTGAACTACCAATACTGTGATTTATAGCCGTATAGTCCGAATGACAATTAAACTCCTTAGATAAGCGACTTTTCCTTACTCGGTCACCGTACTATTAACTTGAATTTCTTACCTGTGCGACATTATTTAAAAAAAATGATATTAAATATAATGAATCGGGTCCCCCCTTTTGTTTTCATACATGTGTTATATATACAACAGTTGTGTGCTTTAAACGTATAAAACAAAACAAAATATCATATTATTTGTTTACTTTGAGGCTTTTTCTCTAATCTTAACATAAAAGATGAACACTACTTAAAAGACTTAAATATGTGCTAAAAGAAATACTTTAGTTTGTATTTGTCATAATAGCAGAAATGGTATATTTAAAAGAGAAAGTATCAGATAAAGGCCGAATTAAATGCAAATCTATTTTTTTTTAATAAAACCTCTACCCTTTGATATGCAAAATCTGATACCCCGAACGACACATTATATTTTGATTAAAATGTAATTTATAAACCAAAATTTGTTTTATTAAGTAGCTGGTATTTGATTAATTTTCATGATTGGAAATCATTTCTATATACATTATACAGAAAAAAAATCGTCAAAAGAAGTATTTTATCCTGAAATTTGCATATGAAGCCTAGAAATCGATAAGACGGAAAACCAGGGAGAGGTGTTTGAGAAAACAGGAGAGTGAAAACGTCTACTTTTGCTTGCAGGAAAGAGATTATTGTTCGGTTTCTTCCGCGTAATATATAATTTGGTACAAAGTAAAATCACAAAAATACTGAACTTAGAGGAAGATCAATTGGGAAAGTCCATAATCACATGGCAAAATCAAATAACAAAACGCATCAAAAACGAATGGACAAAAACTGTCATATTCCTGACTTGGTACAGGCATTTTCAAATGTAGAAAATGGTGGATTAAACCTGGTTCTATAGCGCTAACCCTCTCACTTTAATGACAGTCTCATCAATTTCCGATATTTTTACATTGATGCGTTAAATAAACAATTCTCAAAAAAAGAAATTTTGATACTTCAAAAACCGCCACCCCGTATGTGGCAGTATACACGGTGCTATCGAAGTTGTTAATCTAGGAAATACAACCATTGGATATCGTATTAAGTATATACTGCGTATGCAGACGCTCCTGTAATGATGGTGCATTGAAAAGAACTACAGACCTACTCATTCAATCATCCATATAACGAAACTATTGATTTCAGTGATAATATTAGTATTGACTATTTTTTCTTGTTATGAAAAAACAAAACATGTGCATGAGCTAAATAAAGTAATAAACAACAATAAATTAGAGAAAACAGCCGGAAATATAAATGGTGTAAATACTTAAAACTAGGGTGAAGAACAATTATTAATGACAATACAGGCTGTAAAAGTCAGGAAAGTATATTAACCAAATAAATGGATTTTAATTGATGTGAAACACTGAACAGTGGCATCAGGACGTTTGTTTTTGTGTTCACAACATAGTTTGTGATATAAGAAAGACTGATTTCACTCGAGGACTAAAAATAATTTTACGTCAACTATAATGATTGTTCGTTTCAGTTTCAATGTGAAACTAATTTTATGATTTGGATCGCTAATTTATTTTACCTTTGTTGCGTTCAACAACATACGTGCAGTATATAGAATTGATCCTTTCTTATGAAAATGTTATTGAAATCTAATATCGATTACCTGCTTGAACACAAACTTACTGCAACACTGCAGTGTTTTACTTTTTTTGATGATATACGTTGCTTTCTTTATTGGTCATTGTTAAAACTGTTGTATGTTTTAAACTCAGAATGGTAAAACTGCACTTCACCTTACTGCATGGAACGGGGACACAGTAATCGTAAAGCCGACCAACGCTGGTTTTGGTCTCAATCTACAGGAAAAGGTCAGTAGATAATAAATCAAACTGAGATTTTTTTTAAACTGAAAAAATACCAATCACATGTTTAAATCTAAAACAACATATTCGAGATTGTTCAGGAAATAGGCGAAAGATACCAAAGGGACTCCCAACCCGACAAGTCGAAAAAAAAACGACAACACCACGTCAAAACGAATAAGAAAGAAAGAAAACAGTGTTGAAAGCACACAATAGAAAACTAAACAGTGATCAACACGAACTCCACCAGAAACCGAGGTAATTTTTAGTGCTCTAGAAGGGTATGCAGACCCTTCTTCTACGTTGAACTTGTTGTGTTGCTATCATGGTCTTTCGCTGGCTTTCTTTAGGTCTTACTGTTTTGACATCTTTTAAATTTCAGTATTTTTGTTAATATGTTTTGACTATTTTATAATATTTTATATACAAAGAGGACATACTAGCACTCTTAATTAACAGACAAAATTTCGTAGTATTTTTTAAAAGTTGACTGATTTATTATGCAGCTACATGTATATACATTTTCACGATTAAGTTCATATTCGGTCAGTTTTGTTTGATGTGAAAGATTAAGGGTGTTATACGATATATTATGGATATCGAAACTACCTTTTTTTAGTGAAAAATCAATAAGTTCATTAAAACGAAAAATGCTAGCACTGTTAATTGATACCGATAACATTTAGAAGTCGTTGTGATCCTATTTTGCTGTCATTTGTTTTCTGAAATCCATCTTCATTCATTATGCGACTATATAATGTTTTATAATAAAGTTCAAATATGGTCAGTTAATGTTAATTTTATGAAATTCAGAAGTGTTTGCGTCTGTTTGAGCAATTTTTAACTATGAGCGGACGCGAGTACGACGAAGATATTTCAAGATGTTCTTTGTTAGAAGCAAATAAATTACCATTTTTAATATATTAGTGGTACTCGCGTCCTCTCATTTTAAAAATTCAATATTTCTACACCAAATAATCCTTGTTTTACGGATAAGTCGATAATATGTGAACCAAGGCCCGGAACAAACTTGCATTTCCAATCTGCATGAGTATTTTATTTTGACTAAGGTGTTATTAATCTTTCTTGATTGAGTTTTAATGCTGGGGAAAAAAGCTTTTTTGGTGCTTTAAGTTATTTTAAGTCAGTGAAAGCAAAGACAAATGTGAAATCGATAATAACATGTATTGGTCACCGTGTTGTTTTTTAATCTACTAGTCATGCAAAACGACCTACATTTGCATAGATTAATCTAGGAAACAAACCTGTTTTGGAATAAAGACAAATCTATGGAATAGAATTTAAAATAAATTATATGGAGAAAAATAAATGGAACAGTAGTATAATGTTGTGTAATTGTTCAAAGATAGGTGTTATAATATGCTTTCCGAAAATAAGAACAAATGGTATCATTGAAATTTTCTTTTTGCTACAAGTAAAAATTGAAAATATCTTGATCATTCTTTTATAAATAATTTACTATTTGATTCATTTCAACTCGTTTAGCTCAGTAGAAAATTTGAGTGGAACTAACAATAATATTTGGTATTTGTTAAAACAGTCTAACTACATGAACTATTACAATAAAGCAATTGTTTGTCCTAACTTAAACGAACGGTCTTAGTCAATTATTGTCAATTCGTGTCAACATTTACAGATTTATCAACAGTACTATACTGATTATACAATCCCTTAGTTTGCCTCATGTATCATTCAATGTGTTGTTAAAATTTGTCTCTTTCTATCCAGAAGGGTGAATCTGCATTTCACGAAGCTATGCTGAACGAGAAAATAATCATCGCCAAAATGTTAATTGACGGTGGTGTTGATCTTAATTTACAGGACCAGGTCAGTGGATGCCTCCTCAAATTTAAGCATTATCGATCACATGTCAAAGTTAAATATAACAAATACAAATTACACTGCGCCAATGATGCTGGACAAATACTAATTTAATGCTCAAAACCTGACAGAAACTTTAAACGTACTATAAAACCTTAAACAATGTCACAATATAACCCAGAAGTCTAACCACTGAATAGTATTAGTGCTTTAATAATTATGACATTGTTTTTATTCTGACTTGATCAGCAAGAATATTAAGCAAACCTGCTAGGTCGAGATGGCATTTGAGCGGATGAAGTCAGTATCAAAAAATAAAATGCCATTATTTTTTAAATTGACAACTTGTCTTAACTCTATGCCTTTTCGTTGAAAATAAGGTTTGTTAACTACAAATATATGATTTGACTTTATTCATTATTAAACCGTTCTATTAAAGTAATTCTTATTAGAGAAAAAAAAATAAACATACATGCTATTTAATTGTTCCGGAATGATAAGTAACAAAGTAACTAATTATATCAGATGTTATGCGGTATGTAACGGATCGTTTGTTGCGTGTATATATAAGTTATTATTAAACTTAGGATGTTGAAAAGTTGTGTGTCTGCTTATATCCTCAATATTCATAAATTGATGTTGAGTTGCAAATCCATATACGAATTTAAGAATATTAATATCTAAAGAAAGACTGTTGTTTCTACAAACAAAATCTTACTGATTCAAAATAACCCCCAAGACAGGCTAGACAGATGTACAACACGCAAAATATGTTCATTGAAGATAATAGCAGTGGAATCATCAACAGATGATAAATATATATTTGTTTTCATTTGACAACCGATGTAATATATTATAGAAAAGGTCAATTTTGATTTCAAATTAAAAAAAACATAGTTATATTATTACTCAATTATAATTCAGGTAAAGCATATATTCGTTAGTCAATTTATATGATGTTGGATTCAATTATATAAAAAAAATACATGCGGTATGCAATTATGATTATTGCTAATTGAAATATAATATCGGTATCCGGTTTTAACATAAGCTCAACGAAACTATACATTGTTTTTTTTTTATGTTGTCTCATTCATCACTCAATATGATACCGATATTTATTGTTTCTTCTATCAAGAATGGGAAAACTGCCTTTCATTTTGCTGTATGTAAAGGAGAAACAGATATCGCCAAGTTGCTAATTGATGCTGGTATTGACCTCTATGTACAAGAAAAGGTTCGTCGGTAGTACATTGCAATGAAAAATTATGAATTACATGTCAATGTTTGATACCACATATACCAATTTTACTGCATCATATATGAGCATTTCGAACATAATGAACTTTGACTATACTGTTTAGGTCATGTTTGTCGAAAAAACTCTTAACGTTTCAGCGTATTTACATGACTTTTTAATGTAAGATTTGAGCGTTCCGGATGGCGTTAATCCAGAAAAGCACTCCAGGTGCAGGAGATCTCAAACAGATTTAGTTTTATAATTTCATGTTATTTTAATAACGCTTGCACGTCCTATTTAATGCATTAATCTTAACACAGACTTAAATAGATCTTATAAAAACGAAAAGGGTCGGACATGGAAACAAAAATATACACGAAAGAAAAAATTTGAGTCTTAAAACAAGTTTCCTCGTGCAATTGTTTCCGTTTAGAAAACTTTAGTTCGGTTTTAACGGTCGGTGTGTGTCAGTTAGATTTTTATCAAGTAAAAGGTACGTAAATATTCAATCTAATTTTTAATTAAACTTGTCAGACAAATCAACCCATTATAACCGCAAATAATTATTAAAAAAGTCTGCAAGAAAATTAAAACGTTCATAAAACAAAATACAAATGTATAGATATAAGTGTGCACGTGAACGGTATTACTGCAAACACTATAAATATAATTACATAATTTCATTTTAAATTGACTTTTTTTAAAAACGTCCACTGCGAAGGAGTAGGTCCGGTAAGGGCCGATTTTGGCCTCAAATTTCAAGTTCATCTAACGAAAGATTTTGGACACTTTTTAAACACTTAAGTGTCTATTTCAATTGATTCAATAAATTTTTGGGAAAGATTTTAACTGATTTAGTCATTAAAAAAAGCCCCAATTCAAGCTTTAATATGAAAAATCCATCAAATATGCCAAAAAACGTCACTTTTCATATGGTTTTTGTCATAAATGAAAGTGGCCGCATCCGTGTTCATCCTCAACCTTTAGATATGTTATATATTATCACCAAATACAACTTACATTTCAATATTATGAATGAACACGAATGCGGCATCTTTCATTTAAGACGGAAACCGTCTAAAATTTAACTAAAATGCTAAAATTGTGAAGATTTCGGTAATTTAGCATTACTTAATGATGCTAGTACCAGATATATGTACATTGTATTGTCAAAAACAGCCCATATTTATGTAGCAGAAGCATTCTACTTTCCAGTAAATATCTAAAAGATTACATTTTCACAATTTTGTAAAACTGCTATATTTTGGGTCCAAAAAGGGGTCTTACTGAACCTTCTCCTTTTCTTTTAGACATTATATTTCAATGTCAAGGAAATTGCAATTTTGTGGATATAAAATGTACAGGGAGCTATCAAATTATTTTGTTGTTGTATGCATAATTAAATGTATATGTTAGATCTAAAAATATGATTTGACCATAACGTTCTAAGTTTCTCTTTGAACTTTAGGGGTGTCCCTTTTATATCTTCTGCATATGTTTTAAAGTCAAAGTTGCTGAACTTATTTTGCGATATTTACATGAATTCTATACTTTCCTACCAAAGATTTCAGGCTATTTAATTTGCTATACATATAGAAAATGTTAGCCGCTTACAAATAGATTATTTCTCAATACTGACCTTGTGCATCTTATCATCACGGTATGTTGATGAATACTGGACACTAAGCAGCCGTATTTCAGTAATTATCCATGATTTCACAAACGTGTGTTCTTTGAAAAGACTTTTATTCACTTTTAACAGGTTTAAATTTTCTATTCTTTTGTTTAATTTTTGTTGTATTTAATTTTAGTTTTTATTCTTCTCACACGCTGCTTTCAAGATAAGAAATATTTTGCCCACTTCTATGTTATGAAAATATTTTGTTTAGGTTTGAGTTTAGTTCAACGCAGTCGTCATCATTTTGTTAAGCCTTCATGGTTGTTTTCTTTTGTGGAGTTGTTGTTTTATCCTGATATTATCATGTATAATTAAATATTTTTTAATAAGAAATCAGTGTGGTTGAACTATAAAGTAGATCTCCTGACAACAATGATATATGTGTTTATATAAATAGAAGAAGAAAACGCTTCTTAATAAATATAATCGAATAAACAAATAATCCTATGACAATTAATTTTCTATTGGTACTAAGATTGTTAAATTTTAGCCAGGATTGGCCACACAATATGTTTTGCATATCAGAGTACGAGTTCAAAAGTGAGCATTTCTCGTCATTCTTAATACTTATCACAGGTAGTACATATTACAAATAGTGAGACAAGATATACCACAAAATAAGTACACAATGATGATGTTTTAAAGTTTTGAGTAGATCCGGATCAATTTATAAATCTTATATACATATTTATTATAAATAAAGGCAACAGAAAACCCTGGCCGTTTTTGGCACAACTTTTTTGATCTGTTGGTCCTCGATGCTGTTCAACTTTGTAATTGTTTCGGCTTTCAAACTTTTGTATCTGGGCGTCACTAGTAGGTATTGTGTGGACAAAATGCACTTCTGGCGTATTAAAATTTTGAACTTGTTGCCTTTTGTTGGCTGTTGTTCGTGTGTTTCTTTGTCATTTGTGTTCTCCAATTTATTTATATTGTAGTCCTGTGGTGTTGTGTTGTCATTTTGATGTTATATTTCCCATGGCCATAAAAGAGGGAGGTTTGGCATGCCACAAAACCAGAACCAACCCACCATTTTTTTCCTTTAAAAATGTCCTGTACCAAGTCAGGAATATGGCCATTGTTATATTATTGTTCGTTTCTGTGTGTGTTACATTTTAACGTTGCGTCGTTTGTTTTCTCTTATTTTTGAGTGTAAATTCACATTTAGATAAGACGTGTCACGGTACTTGTCTATCCCAAATTCATGTATTTGGTTTTGATGTTATATTTGTTATCCTCGTGGGATTTTGTCTGATGCTTGGTCCGTTTCTGTGTGTGTTACATTTTAGTGTTGTGCCGTTGTTCTCCTCTTATATTTAATGCGTTTCCTTCGGTTTTAGTTTGTTATCCCGATTTAGTTTTTTGTCCATGGATTTATGAGTTTTGAACAGCGGTATACTACTGTTGCCTTTATATACCGCTGTTCAAAATTAATTAACATGATTAATCGATAGAGAAAAAACAAATCCGGGTTACAAACTTTAGCTGAGGGAAACGCATTAAACATAAGAGAACCACGACACAACAGAGACACAACACAGAAATGTAAAACACACAGAAACGAACTATAATGTAACAATGGCCATTTTCCTGACATGGTACAGTGCATTTTATGAAAAAAATGCTGGGTTGAACCTAGTTGTGTGGCATGCCAAACCTTCCGTTTTAATGGCAATGTTAATTAAATATTTAAATGATAACATTACACGACTGGGCTACAATAAATAAATAGGACATGAAATAATACAAATTCAACACTGTATTATTCAATTTTTGACTTTTGTTTTTATTGGCATAAAGATTGATTTGGTAATCAGTAAATCAAAACTATACTACATATTCTTGTTATACCCATATGTAATTTCACAATATGTCGATACATATACGAGTTCAGTATTTTTGTGTTTTTACATTTTTATAAATATTTTGGCATTGCATAAGGTCCAGTTTTCCTCTGATTGTTAATGGTCCGTTTACTCTAAATACATTTGATATTGGATTTGTACAGTTTGATAATTAAGTTTAAGATGATTTTTTTTATGAGTTTTTATTTTGACTCTGAACTAGCTCACAGTAACTAAGTACTCTCAAATCTGATTTTAGTGTATTTTTGTTGTTATGGATTAGAAATCGATAGATGATATAATGAGTGAAACCTTCTTCAGCTGATTTTTATAGTTTTTTCTTATGTTATGCTGTTACACCACTAGTCCATGTTGGGAAGAATTGACCGCTCACAACAATGTTCAACCTCGCAACATCCTGTATGTGTCATTCCAAAAGCAGGACCCTGTAGTTTAGTGGTTCTCATTGATTCATTGCTATCATAATTTTTTTCGGAATTATAAAAATGGCCGTTTGTTTTCTCAATTGAATTGTTTCATACTTTTGGCTGTAGAGACCTTTTTATAACCGACTATACCGTATGGGTTTTCTTATTATTGAATGCCGAACTCAACATTAAATATAGTAAAAAAAATTATGTATACATACACAGTCTCTATATTTATGATAAAAGCAAGAACAGGTTACGAGAACGTCATAGTAGCTATACAAGAAGTTCTAAAAAGGCTTTACAATCAATACTTGAAATGTGTTATGTTTATATCAAAGGTACACTGTAATGAATAAAATTCACATAAATAGGGTCAGAGAAAAAAAGAGTCTCTGTTCAGTTGTCATGCTTTACCTAAAAAGGGTTTTAACTTAATAATTACTTTAAGTCAATTAATTCGGCTGCATATACAAAAGTGATTTTTTTTTAAATCTAACTCATGTTATTTTTTAAGGCATATCTTACATACTTATTTAATAACTATAAGGTTTTTTATATCAAGGATGGTTCGAATATACTGTTCGACGCAGTAAGGAACGGAGATACAGAAGTTTTCAAGTGGCTTATTACAGGGGACATTGATATAAATTTCCGAAACGAGGTAAATTGTAGACATCAAAAGAACAAAAACTTCATTGTAATAAAGAAATTGGTTTAATTAGATATCTCCGGCATGACTTACTTTATAGACCAAGGGATATGTCACCAACATTCAAATATCGTTCAATATTGAAACCATTTGTATAAGAATTTTATATCAGGCACATGGTATATTCTAGGACTGTTTTATTTTAACAAATTTGTTTTATTTTTTTTCGCAAATGTTAGACGGTAAAATCCATTCTTTTTTGTCAAGCCTTGGATACCTACATATTGTATTACGTGTACGTCACATATTTCAGAAACTTTAGTGTAGGTAGAATATAGGTCGATATATTTGTATTTGACATGTGTTCAAGATCAACTTAGCGATATCACTTAAAATTTCGGTCTGATAGTGATTTGGAATGAAACAGTTTTTTGAATCAATTTGTATTATCAATGAATGTCAATCAGCGACTCCCTATTGATATAGGAACAATGTTGAATACATTCACTGGTGATCACGTGACTTCGTTAACATGTTTCTGTTTTATGCCTTCTGTGTATTGATTCACAATTCTGTGCTGCGACACAAGAGTAAAAAGTAAAATAAAAAAAAAAAACGCCCCTGATGAAAATTCAGAACGGAAAGTCCGTAATCAAATGGCAAAATCAAAAATTAAAACAAAACATCAAACGAATAGATAACAACTGTCATATTTCTTACTTGGAACAGACATTTTCTTAAAATTTAGAAAATGGTGGATTAAACCTGGTTTTATAGCTAGCTAAACTTCTCACTTGTATTACAGTTGCATAAAATTACATTATATTGACAGTGATGCTTGATGTTCTAATACATATTGTTAGCACAAAACATTATCTAAATTTGCAAGATCTTCGGTATTCATGTAACAAGTTCCTTATTGCAAACTTTTTGCTATGTATACTGCATTATTTTCGTTTTATTTGGTATACAACATATTTTTGAAATAAAGCTTCTATATTCTTAATGTAATTAGTTTTTTGAAAATCAGATTTATGATTGCAAAATTTACCGATGTCGGTTACAAGGTATCTATCATGTATAGTTGTTATCAATGTAAGTACAATGCCTTTTGTAATAACGATTGATGATGTATTTGATCTTATTATATATTAATACATATACTATGTATACTATCACATACTATGTACTTATGATAATTTCTTTATACTTATAGATTATCGTTGGTTATCGATCTCAACGAGATTGATTTTTCGCTTGAGCCGGAACGGCGAAAGAGAGAAAAGCAATCGAGTTAAAGATGACCAACGATAATTTTACATATTACTCGACTCCGCTGAGTGAGGAAATTATCGGTCAACAAGTTCAAAGGAAAATTTAGTAAAAATCTTATATCGACAATCTACTTGGCTGACTATACATTTAATGCGACACTTCCTTGTTTTACTTTTTTGGAGGGCATTAGTAACTTACAATCATCATTTAATGTTATGTTCACAATAGTATGTGTTTATCTATCTAGCAGGATGAAACTGCCCTTCACCTTGCTACAAGGAAAATGGACAGTAAAATAGTCAAATTGCTGATTGGTGGTGGTATTGATCTCAATTTACAAAGCTCGGTTAGTAGATGCAAAATTACAAATCACATCTCAATGTCTAACATGACATTTTTCAATGTTGTGCTTGATGTGTGCATTTCAAAGGTAATTTCTCTTCCATGATGATTGACTCCCCAATATTAGAAACTGCAAAAACTAATGACAGTAAACAGTATTATGAATGGAGGTTATAGTTCTAAATTTGAAATATTCTTTGAAATATTTACCGACCAATAAAAAAAACTCTGTTTGTTTTGATTAATCTGGTGATACTATTATTATAATACAACAGATCACACAATACTTTACATTTATCGTTTTTGTCTTCTGTTTTACAACTAACGTGCAGGTAAATAGGTTAATTAACTCGATTTGTTCACGAAGTAAAATTCTAAATTTTAAAATAATCGCTGATAAATAAAATGCACACGGCAACCGTCATAAACCTATCGCCCAATAAACATTTAGTATGAATCAGATGTTTAAGTTGTCCATGATACACGGACATTCAAACTCATAAGTCGAAATTAAACAAACAACGTCATGGGATGAACAGTTGGACAATACGTTTAAAAATAATTTCATGTTGTCATTCTGTGCTCACAAAACGATTGCTTAAGGGCATTTTGGAAAATATGAACGATCAAGCGAATATTTCAATATTATTTTTTTCTCCAAAAGTAAGATTTTTTTCCAGCGAGCAACACAACTTAGATAATTCAAAAACGAAATGAATGGACTGCACTATATTCAAGAGAGCGGTAGTGATTTTAAAGATTTCTGAAATGAGATAAATAGATTGATTTCCTTAAAGCGAGCAGTAAACTGTAATGATTATTATTTACATAAGTGAAATATCTATATATGTTAGCTGTAAGATTATTATGCATTGCTTCGCGGTTGTTCTCTTTTTTTACACATGCAATCAACATCAATGAGTTTACATTCTTTAAATATGTGCATATACATTTTCACGCAGTCCTTGATTAGCATTGAACAATTACAAACATAACATATGCGTAGATGCTTATACAAATTATGCCATAATATGTGTATGTACAACTTCCGATCATATTATTGTACAGAGCTGAAAGATTGATAGATTTAATGCATAGACCCTTTGGAAACAGACAACCGTTAAGACTTCTGATGCATGAAAATGATGCGTTTAATGTTATTTTGAAACGGTAATATAAAAACAAATAGGATAAATTATTTTAAGATGGAGACACACTGACTTTAGAAGCATACACAATTGACGTTTTTCAGATAAGATTGAGAATGAAAATGTACATTTGTACAATGAGATGTACACTTGAAAAAAAAAACAAATAAGTCAAGCTTACACGAAATAAATATTGAAAGTAATTAACCGCTTATAGACACAAGTGTGGACGCAAGAACTGTTATTACATAAATCGCCCAATGTCAATTATTTCAATATATTGTTTAGGACGGTCAGAATAACCAGTAATCTTCGTAAATGTATGTATAGGTCAAACACATCTGACGTGTTTCCCAGTACTTTTTAGGCTTAAGCCACACATATTCGACTCGTAAGCACACTTTTTATTTCATCAGTACAATCATGAGTCTGTTTTATGTAAACACCTACTGTTAATGATATTATCCAAACGCACAAACTGACATAATGTTTTGATGGTTTTTTTTAAGATCCTCACGAGGGCGGATCAGCAATGATACCTGCTTTGACAAATAAACATGTGTATTCTTTTCAATATGCGGTGAATTTGACAAACGAGTTATCAATTTAGAATGGCCTTGGCAACTTCACAAAAATTGAACTAGGCGACCCAGTTATACTATAAATTTTACTATTTTTTTTTAAAGAAGCATTATTTTTTTCTTCTTGCAAATAAATAATAAATGTCTATCACCAGCACCCTCAAACTTTCAATTATCCAGGCTATACCAATGTTCAAGCATTTCAATAAATGTTTTTATTTCGTTACTGTATATATTATTTGGGAATGATTAAAACAGTTTTCACAGTGTCACCACTTCCTGTTATATCCCGTGACATTCAAGTTAGGTAACTATAATCAACCTTTGATAACAACACAACATTCACATATCTACAATATGCATTCTAAAACAGTTTAGACACACAATACACATTATGATGTCATAATGACAGCATAATTTAAAATATCGGTTTAACTTCACAAACTTTCTTACAGTATTTGATTCAAACATTATTCACTAATTAAAAAGCGATCTTATGTAATAGAAGAGATTGTTTAAAATAACTACTGTTTTTGTGGAAAATTTAATTGTATTATAACGTCAATATATATATATTTTAAAAATGATGTACAGAAATTTTTTTTTATAATTACGTCTGAACCATTGACAACTCTACAACATATTTATCCATCGGATCACCATCTGTCGTCCTCAGCCTACATTGTGTTTTATTTGGATTTTAAAATCTCAAAAAATCTTTTAGTTTATATAATCATCTTTTTAAAACCATGTGTTGTAGGATTTTGCTTCATGTGACCCTTTCTTTTAAAATTTTTAAAAAATTGATATAAAAGAGAGGCAAAATAATCCAAAGGACATTCAATTCATAATTAAATAAAAAGCTGACAACACAATGTTTTAAAAAGATCATTAGACAAACAATAGTAGATATAAAATATAGAAAACATTTTAACTATTAGAGAAGTTATTATTTCTTATTCATGAACGTTTAATGTAAATAAAGAGAAAAATGCTAAACAATATATGTGTCTGTTGGTTGTAGTGACATTCTGTGATTAACCAGTCAAATAAAAATTCCGATTATTTAAAATGTCTTGCAACAAAATATGTTGTTTAGCCATAATCAATGAATTTGCATCAAACAATCATGGGGAACACGTTGACATAAGTATTGCTTTTTTAGTCATTTGAGGACTGCGACACTAAATTAAATCACTTCTTCTGGTGTTCTTACTTTTATACTTACATATAAATTATGACTGTAACTTTCTTTTCTATCAAGGATGGAATGACTGCACTGCATCTTGCGGCAATAAAAAGCAACACATACATAATCCGCTTGTTAATTGATAATGGTATTGATATCAATTTACAGGACAAGGTACGTCATAGATACATTTATGTTATATAACAATCCAAAAACTTTATTCACATTTATGATCGATCCAAAAACAATATCCAACGTGACACGTATCGTAGTTTACACGGTAACAAAAAGCAAGTAAAACCAGGAGCTTTGAGGGTTTTATTGAAGGGTATGACCGTCCAACAGTTGTTGCATAATGTTTAAAGTAATATTACTACAATATACTATATTTTAATTTAATAAAAAAAAATATTAATATCTAAGACACAAAATTAGTTTGGGATATTTATAAAAACGATTTTAACTCTGTTCTTACAATTTTGTAAAGACAATATTTATATAACTGCAAAATATTTGACTAACTGTCAACGCTCGTACTTCATCACGAAGAAAGGAATTAGCATTCCCATCATATTCATTGGATCATATTGCAAATTTCTAACGTCATTTTTGTGACTTGCACACTGCATGCATTACACTCTGTTGGTTTAAATGTGTTTTGTTCACAATTATGCAGGTTATACTTTAACAAACAGTAGTAGTTGTTTTAATCCGAAAAAAGGCCAAATGACCGAAACCATGTTAAAATGCCAAAAACAAAAATACCGAACTTTCACAATATGTTCAGGAAAAATTCCTTATAAAATGGCAAAATCAAAAGCCCAAACGCTTTAAATGAATGGAAAACAAATTTCATATTTCTGAATTGTTACTTGCACTTGCTTAAGTTGAATATGGTGGGTTAAGACCAGAATAATTTCTGCATTTATCGGCATTTCTGTATTATGCCTGTATTGGTTAGCAGCTCTCTGACCCATGAAATCGTTTTAAATTGACAATTTATAAAGTAAGAATGAAAAAATAGTTCTTTCCGGAACAACTATCACTAGACGAAGAAATGGATTGTCATTCTCTTACATATACAATGCATCATACTGCAACTTTCTAACGTCCGTTTTGTTATAAAATGTACGATACAGGTATTTCTTTATTTGATATTATTACATAAGATGTATTTTTCATTATAATACGTTATTCTGATTGGCTAAGTGCACATAACGTGTTATTCCTTAAGCAATTACATTCCACAATAAAACAATTCATGATAACACGTGGTCCCACAATAAAGTGCACAGGTAAATTAGATAAGATATTGATAAAATTCATGTTTTCATGATCCTAGCTAAAACATGTAACTATAAGTATTGAATGTGTCTTTTTGTAACTTCATTGTGGTGTAAAAGCGTTGACCGAAGTAGATTTTGAATGAAGCGCTGAATTATTTATAATGATTTAAATATCTAAGATGCTCAGGAAGCCTCGCGCTTAAAATATTAAAATTTAACTGTCTCAAGTGGAGAAATATCGTCACACACTTGTTGTGGGATCTATATTTCTGCAGTAGTTGAAATGTTAAAACCCTATTACTTGTGTGACTGAACAAATAAATATAACAAAATCAACGAATTCCAAGATATCTCTAAAAGCTATTACTTATGAATTGAATGCTTCTTTTTGTAACTTCAAGCATTCAATTCTTAAGTAAACGTGTTTCTTTTAACCTTAAAGAGGTTATACTGCAACAAATATTCGTAGTTAATTTAATATTCAATAAATATCAAATGCAAACAACGCTGTTAAAATCTGGCTCTGGCGAGGCTTGCCGCGCTTCTTAGATAATTAAAATGTAACTGTTGAGAGTGTAGAAACATCGTACTACACTAGTTAAAGTGGTGGAATCTTCTCTGTAATAGCTTTTTTCCCCTACCTTTTCAAAAATTTGAAAAAGTTGCGTACTATTTATGTGACGTCATCAGCCATGGTCGCCCTTTTTCATGACGTCACACAATAGGAAAATTCGAAGCCAAAATATTTAACGTCACAGTTAAATTTCGACCAATCGTTTGCCGAGAACAGATTTTTCACCAGTGAGGAGAAGTATTCATCTCACACTGATCAAGAAATGTGAAAATAACGCAAAAAATAAAGAAGGCATTATTACTGATTCATAGAAGTTTAATGTAAATAAAGAAGAACATATCTATTGGTTGCAGTGGAATTCTTGATGACCTGACAAAAAAATTCTGATTATGTCACCAGTCTTGCAACAATCGATGGTGTTAAGCCATAATCAATATGTTTGCATCAAACAATGATATGTGAACCCGTAAACCTAGATATTGATTATATGTCAATTGAGTAGAGGATAACAACTGCGACACAACGTTAGTTCACTCCTGCTGATGTTCTTACTTTTATACTTACATTTAAATTATGACTGTAAGGTTCTTTTCTATCAAGGGTGGATCGACTGCACTGCATCATGCGGCAAAAGAAGACAACAGCGAAATGTTCAATTTGCTGATTGAATTTGGTACAAAATTTATTGGTATCAATTTACAGGACACGGTACGTTATACATATGTTATATAGCAAACCAAAAACTGCATTCACATGAATGATCGATCAAATATCGATACCGGACGTGGTATGTGTCGTATTTTATAAGGCAACACAAAGCAAGAAAAAAATGAAGCTATACAGATTTTGTTGATTGGTATGATCGTCGACGTTATCAGTGGTTGCATAATGTTTAAAGTAATGAAAATGTTACTATGTTTATTTGATCTATGAGTTTGACTGTCCTTCTGGTATTGTTCGCCCTTCTTTCATAACAAAGTATCTATATCTAAGACAAAAAAGTTAGTTTATAATATTTATAAACATGATTTTAACTCTGTTCTTATTACTTTGTAGAGACAAAATTTATATCAAATTAAAATACTTATTACATTCAATGACAGAGGTTGAATATATATAAGGGGATCCGGATAACAAAATATCCTTAAGGAACAAGAGTTCCATTTGAGTTCTGAATTACAATTTGAGAATAACGTTTACATATAGATGTTAGGTGCCTAAATTATACTTATAGGAACTACTATAACTTTACGGTATGCACGATCTTAAGAACGAACACGAACAACTGTCAACGCTCGCTTTATCATCACGAAGAAAGGAATTATCATCTCCTTCATCATATAAATTGGATCATATTGCTAATTTCTTGTCATGATTTTTACACTGCGTGTATTTCATTCTGTTGAATTAAACGTGATTAGTTCACACTTATACATGGAATATTTCAACATACAGTGGTAGTTGTTTTAATCTTAAATAAAAATGTCAAATGAACAAACAATGTTTAAAAGTCAATAACAAAAATATAAAACTGTAAGGCAAATTCAAAACGAAAATCACTTATACAGTATCAAAATCAAAAGTTCAAAACATTTCAAACGAATCGAAGACAACTATTTTATTCTTGACTTGGTACAGGCATATCGTTAATGAAGGTCGCATAAGATTACATTATATTGACAACAATGTGCATAAGGTGCCCGTATTTACAATTCCGTAAATATTTTTTACAAATCGAGGATTTAGATAAGTGTTACAACAAGGAGATAATCATTTGTATGTGTTCGACATCTGACTTTCGTTTTGAAATGAATTGACATATTCGTCAGCATAAATTTGTTTATAACTATTTATATGATTAATTAGGGGTCACGCAAGCCGAGTTGTCTAAGTAGTGAAACTACTGCATATCAACACAGAGGTTGCCTGTTCAAATCCTCCTCATGGCATGTGCACTCGACTCCAAACTTAATTGACTACGATTGTCAGTTTTACTTCGGAAGGTTGGTGGTACTCACAGGGCACTCTGGCTTCCTACATCAATAAAAAAAATTATCACAACAAATTTAACAAATGTGTATAAATAGCCTTTAAGACTAATTAATCAATCTATTAATTAGTCAATGTAAACTAAATGTTTTTGAGTTTAACGAATGGTTCTTATATTGGAAGTCGTGATCAACGTACAAATTTAATAAACAGGTTCTAATACTTAGTACCTAATACTAGAGCATTTGCATTATTCACGTATCAGGATACGTGCACGGATCGACGTATACGTATCGAACAGATTTGTTTACAATAATGATTTTACCCCGATCTCAATTAAAATAAAATGCATTATATAATATTTTCATCGGGACCAACTTGACTTAATTTGTCCTTTCCTCATATACGTGTTATACGATACGTCGATACGGATACGCCAGCAAATACTTGATTAATGCAAATGCTCTACTAGTATACAATCAATCGACATACGACTATTATCCATCTAATAATATAGCGGTTTTAAATATAACGTAAATAGGTTTTTTTTCCTAATCTAAACTTCAATTTCGTTTTACCACTTTTTAAGGTTGGAAACACTGTGCTTCATGTAGCTGCAAACAAAGATCCGCAGATGGTCACATATTTGCTAAACAATAATTGTGATCTAAACATACAAAATGCTAAAGTAAGTATCAGGAGAATATACTATTGTAACTGATTTGAGATTATAACAAAGGTCAAATCTATGTTAACGCCATACGCATTTTAAGTGAAACCTTTGTATTACTGTAGATTCATTTCTTTTTGTGGGTATCAATTTTCGTGGAATGAGGATAAACTTGCATTTTCGTGGATATTTGATTACGTGCTTTTTCAAATCTGTAAATACAAATCCTAAAGAATATTGATAATTCGCTGAACATTTGAATTCGTGTTTTACCTAATGACACGAAATCCACGATCATTGGTATGCAACCAATAATAATGAATTTACAGTAAGTCTTCTGGCTCGTTCGAAAATTTATCGGGGATTGATCGATTTGAATTTAATCCAACGTTTCTGCGAATAACATTTTAAAAATAATGTGGGGATTATTTCAATCTTGGTCAGGTGCTATTGAATAAAAAAAAAAATGACCATAATTTAGGTAGCAATACACAGTTAAAAGTGTGGTTTCGCATTTTGTCCCCTGTTGATTTATTTAGTTTTAGACAGCTGAGTACTAATTTAGCCTTTAAAGTTGGTTTAAAAGAATATGAAGAGTACTTTTGTATACTGTAAATTCATAAATTAATGCGCGGTTTTTATTATTGCAAAAATTCTCATTTTGAAATATTTATATGAATTAAACAGGATTGTTCTCAAAATCGTAAAAGCTAAATTGCATTTAAGTCTAAAATGACAGATTCACAATAATAAATGCATGCAATAATTTTTGAATTTACAGTATGTTGTATGTGCTATTTTCTGTTTGACTGTGCGTATCTTCATAGCTTAACCTGCCATAGGTCCAGACATTAATATAATGTTTACAAATACTTTTTTAAACAGTTTGTTTAGCAATTTAACAATAAAAGAGACGAACGAGATATGATTTTTACTTGATTTCTTGATAGATAAAATGTAAACAGTTTTTAAAATGGTATCACTCCAATATATCTTTACCCCCCTTCCTTTTTGCATTATTTTATAGCAAATAAATGCAGATTGTTGCCATGATATGGATACACCAAAGGAAAATTATGATATATAATTTGTACTACTATATATCAAATATATGGTAGAAAATGACACATATATGGCAAAACAGTACACTCAATTTGTAAGTAAGCAAGAAAAAATGAATTGTAAAATTTTTGTCCTTTTTGACGTATTTGTTTGTAGTGATTCATGTGACGTTGCTCGATACTTGTACATCTTATCATTGTGCAAGGTAGCAATACACAGTTAGGAGTGTGGTTTCGCATTTTGCTCCCTGTGGATTTTTCAAAAATGAAAGTTATTGAGCAATAAAAATATTTTTTTAATAATAATAATAATAATAATGAAAATTTATCAAGCGCCCTATATAAAAAAAAAAATACTCTAAGGTGATGTGTACTAATTAAGCCTTCAAAATTGGTTTATTAGAAAATATAGAGTATTTTTTACATGTTTTATGGGCTCATTTCTGTTTGACTGTGCGTTTTTTCATAGCTAGATCGACCATGGGTTCAGACATTATTGTCATGTTTACAAAAGCTTTTTATGTACAGGAAGTTTTTACGCAATTTTACAAAACAACGAGACGATAACCATATGATTTTTATTTGATTTCTTGATAGACATTTGTAAACAATTTTCAAAAAGGTTTCACTCCATGGGATTGAAACTCTACTTCTGTCAAAATCTTTGGCAAAACAATTGTAGTTACCTCAAGCTATGACTTAAAATAACCACAAAAAGCCGACTGCTGATAAAATCAACTTTAGGAAAAATCATACAGGATATAGATGATAAATTTGGTTGAACTAACATTTTAATGTCGAATAGCCCTGAACAAATTATAATGCACGATGATTAACCCTTTTTCAAAATCCTTTGAATCTATCTCGCATTCAACTGTAGTCACTGCTGTATGCAAAATAGCAGCGTCAAATTAAAGAAATCTGTTGACTGGACTGACGAAGAAACAAGTATATGAAATCCATCTGGTGCCGATGATACTTTTCACAGACGACCATTACATGGCCACCAATATTTTACAATTGATTCGATATTCCCGGCCTAGTATGTCCTATCTACTTTTTTACTATTTACTTGATCATTTGTTGATAGAGGGTAACTGCCCACAATGAAGCTTTTGAACAAAGAATTCCAAAAAGTGAAGTATAAATCATCCCTTCGTAAATTCACTGACCCATAACGAGTTGTTTGACCGTTATGGAATAACCGTTTCACTGATTATAACGGATGTGTTTCTAATGTCGTAACGACAATCCCGTCCCCTTTTCACGAATGTGTCCTACCGAATTAGACTTAAGCTTGTAACCGGTTTTTTTTATAACATGAACAACACAACGGGTGCCATTTGTGGAGCAGGATCAGCTAACCATTCCAGAGCCCCTACGATCACCCCTAGTTGTTGGTTGGGTTCGTGTTGCTTAGTCTTTACTTTTCTATGTTGTGTTTTGTGTACTAATGTTTGTCTGCTTGTCCTTTTTTTAAGCTATGGCGTAGACAGTTTATTTTCAATTTATGTGTTGACTGTCCATCAGAGAGTTGCTCTACACAATTATTTATTACTATATGGAAACATATACAAGTTTGTCTTTACCATGTATTGTCAACAATTCGAAGGGCTCTTTGGTATAATCAAACAAATGGCGCACATTCGAAGAAGTGGTAGGAGCAATAAATTGACACCATTTTAACATTTAAGACAAGACATCGAGTTTCTTCGGTGACACATTGCAATGCTTATAGCGAATAGACTTTTAGTTATAACCGGTGTATTTTTCTTATCGGATATGCATCAACGTATAACTGACAAACTATTGAGTATAAACATATACCGTTTGCTCATTACACAGAATTAACGTCCGTAGGAAATTCAAAAATTGACAAGATTGAAAATGTTACACATAATCGATGTGTTGTAATATCTAATTAAAAGAAAACTTGTTTGATTTAGTGGAAAAGACCAGTAGAATATGCAGAAAGCGACGCCATAGTAAAGTTGATAAAGGTAAATTCATATTTTTTTTAAAAAACGTGATGGATATATTTGTTGGATTCTAAAGAGCAAAAGTATTGAAAAGTAACGTAAGTAAAATAATGGTACACGTTTTTAAGCGAAATGAATCAATTGTCGGCTAAAACATAGTTTGTACATTGTAGGAAAATATAACATGTATTTGTACTCGTTACGAAGAGGGAGAAAGCATGGCGAATATTGCATTTTTCTCGCATTTAGATTCAAGCTTGTACAAATAAATATTACTTATTCCGACATTTTGTATTTGTAATTTAAAATGACGACTGTGAAAAAAGGGGGTTGGGCGTTTAAAATATTGATGAACTGTGTGAACGGCAATTTACGCCAATTATTCAAATATTTCTAATTACGCCTGAACTGTTAAAAAAATATTTTAAACGGAAATACAGTATTTTGTCACAACTAAATTATCTTTTAGCAATTTTTACGTGGTTGCTCTTCTATAAACCATCAGTTGATCCCACAGTCCAGTATATCATAAAGCGTACATGTATTACATATGCTATACCCTAGCATACTTACTTTTGCAAAAAGACTATTTTTCAAAATCAATAAACTTTTTCTCGTTTAAATCTCTCGAAAATTACCCCATTGTCGCATTGCACTTTAGTGTGATATACCATCGTACTTTAGCGTAGACCATCGCACTTCAGCGGGACCATCGCACTTTAGAGTCCTACATGTATATTATATACTTTTCACTTTTCGGTCTTTTGGAAAATATTGTTTGTGCTGTATTTAGACCCCTCTACCAAGAAATGTGTTTAATATGCACACGTATTAAACTTGCGATTTTTATCCAACGCAATCATAGGTTTAAACTTTGTTTTTAATTTATACTTGTTTATATTTTTTCGTTTGGGTTGAATTATATTTTACTACGGGTTTATATGAACCGTCCATCCTATTTCGTAACTTTAAAATTCAAGAGTCTAACCTACATTGAGGTAAATAAAAGGCCTTCCAAATAATGTTTCGATCCCTAACAACACTGAAGAGAGATTAATTGTCGATATGTTACTGAATCAAAATAGCATTTAATACTGCGTTTTCTTAATCAAAAATGTGTACTGTTTTTGCATCCTCTATTGTATACCTTCTTTACACAGTTGTAAAATAAAATCGTACATGTTAGTGTTAATGCTCTTTGCAGGATTATGAAAAGACACTTGTACCTGGTGAGTAGTTTCTTCGGTCTATTTCTGAAATAAATTCTTCTATACTTTTGGTTCTTTAACCTTGTAGGCTATCATTGTCCATGTGAAATTTAAAAAAATATTTGTATAAACATTGAACGAAACAAATATGTGACGTATAAAATTTTATGACGTGAGATACGCGAAGCAATGTATTTCCTTTTAAAATTGTAACACGATGATGACTGCTGTACCCATATTTTGACTATTTTATTTTTTATGTCTGTTTAGTTCACGCATCATTGTAAATATAACGGAATTTGATGAGACTGTCATACAAAGTGATATAAACCCAGGTTTAACCCCCATTTTCTACATTTAAAAATGCCTGTACCAAGTCAGGTATATGACAATTCTTGTTCATTGGTTTTTGCTGTGTTTTATCATTTGATTTTGCCATGTAATTAGGGACTTTCTAATACAATTTTCCTCTGAGTTCAGTATTTTTGTGAACTTACTCTTTTCGAATAATAATCGACTCTACTTGTTTTGAGAAACTGCATATTTAAACTAAGAAATAAATCTTTGTAATTGAGACTTAGTTTATAAAGAAACAAGTTTGATATCATGCATTACGTTCATAAATTTTATTATTTTTCATTTACAATAAACTGCTCTATTGAGATTACCATTATACATTTATATACAGACTTTTCAAGCCTTTGAGTATTTTTTTTCTTCTAAAACACGATGAAGATGCAATTAGGTCTATACGAACTTAGATGATATTAAATCTAGCAACACTATACTCAGTACACATTGACAAAAAACCAGCAACTGTTCGTAATTCTCGCAAAAACAAAGCCAACATAAAGAGTGTTAAGATTCAGAAATCGCATATGGTGCGTAGTTCCTTTTACACTAGGGGAAAGTATACTATGTATTTCAAGAACGAAAATGGTAATAAACTAGATCAGATTATGTGACAATCGACAAAAAAGTCAAAAAAGTCAATGTGCATCTAAGCCACGCATGCCATTGAACGGTCAACCAAATCATGATAAAGTTCTAGCCACCACAAGATCAATAACTGGCGTTCTGAGAATTAAATAATTTGTTTATAGATTATCGGTTAAAATTCTAACGAGCCCGTAATTTAAAAGGAAAAAATCTATCGAGTTGAGATAATCAATGATAATCTGTTTATCGCTATTTTACCTATGAAGACGTTGTCAATTTAAGTTTCATAAGCAACGCCACGTGCCCATGTGTTACTTATATTTCATATCACTCGACTCCGGTAAGTAAGAAAATTATCAGTCAGTAAGATCAAAGGAAAATTTCGTAAAAAATATGTGATTAACATAGATATAAATTTTCTCAACTTATCGAGTACATTTAATAACTCTAATGTGTATTCCTGCTGTATTAACTACTACCAAAGAACTCATCCTAAGCTATTGTAATATAATACAGTGGAATTAACTTTTTGGGGTGTGTAAAAATTCTTTGGATGTCTAAGATAAATTACAAGGTTTTGATGGTCCTTTTGATTCTGTGGATAGTTTTGATGGTCCTTTTGATTCTGTGGATAGTTTTGATGGTCCTTTTGATTATGTGGATAGTTTTGATGGTCCTTTTGATTCTGTGGATAGTTTTGACTGTTCTACTCTTAAACTACACTTCAACACAATCTTGTCAAACAAAAATATAATGATTAAATTGTCGTTTGGTAAATCTGAATGCAAATATATTTGCTGCAATTCATTTAAAGTCTTCTTCCATAATGAGAACGTTAAATATACTAGATATACTAACTGGAGGTGTGATGAGATGATTGAAGTTGTTAAATTTCTCCTTGATAATATTTACGTAAGTTTAGGCAACAAACTTTATTGACAGGTTATATGTATTCCGATGGGAACTTATTGCGCCCCGTTAATAGCAGACTTGTGTGTGCACTGTTATGAATCATAGTTAATGACCAAACTCAGTAAAGACCTGCATACATTGCATTTAATTCATAAATACAACAACACTTGCCGTTATCTTGATGATATATGTTCGTTCAATTAATCCTGAATTTGCTAAATATACTGCCGGCTTTACCCCCTAGGAACTTACTTTAAATAAATCAAATTTACAGGATAATAACTGTCCTTTCCTAAATTCGGTTTTACACGGGAAACTCCACAATAGAATTGACGACAAAAGGGACGAATTTTCGTTCTTTATTGTTAATTTCTCTTTTTGGATGGTGATGTTCCTTTATTTGCCACAATCTAACGGTGTTTTTATGTTTAACAACTAGTTTGCTATTCCCGGAACTGTTGTGACGTTTTTTTTAATTTATTTTAAGGAACGTAAACTATGTATTACTGGTATAGCTCCAGTACTTTCTTTGTTTAATGTTGCACCTTGAAACATTCATAGCTAGTTTGTCTAAAGTACATTACCACGAATTGTTCCGAAAAACACGAAAAAATACTTGTTGTTGCATATTAGACCGCACTGGTTTCCTGGAAATTGGTAGTACAAACTCAGGTACTTCTAATTTGATTCAAAGGACAAAAAGTAAAATCACAAAAACCCGAACCCCGAGAAAAACACAAAAAGGGAAATACCTAATCAAATGGCAAATCAATCCTCAAACCCACCAAACGAATGAACAACAACTGTCATATTCCTGACCTTGCAGAGGCATTTTTTTATGTATAAAACAGTGGATTGAACCTGGCCCATAGCCAGCCAAACCTCTCTTCCGTTTGACAGTCGCATCAAACTCCACCACATCGACAACGATGCGCGAACAAAATAAGCAGACACAATAAGTAAACCTGTCAAAAATAGAGGCGCAGCAGTCAACAGTGTGCTATCAGCCCAATCACTATAAAAACAAACAAATGTAACTAAGAAGCACAAAAAGGCATACATCATTCTGCTTTTATTAAACGATTTTATTCATATACGTAAAATCAATCCATAAAGGTTTCAAAGATATTTTTTTTAAAGTACTAGGACCGAATCCTTACCCTGACAGACACATGGTAAGATTAACATTAACTTTGACGCAGAATCGCGCGTTTGATGTCACAGAGGTTGAAATAGAATAAGTTTGTCGTTCAATGTGTGATGGGAGTCATGTCAAATGGATATCACAAAAACAGACTAAATTTAGGTAATATTAATAAAGACAAATAAAAGAAAATTATAACACGTTAAATAATCCCTCCTTACGTAATTTCATATATTTTGTATCTTATTGAAAAGAAACCATTCTACAGTTATCATCAGTCCGTAATCTTTATCTCAAATCTTTATAAAATTAAGTTACGAATTGGCATAGTTAAAGATTTGCGAAGGACTATTTATTACGTTTTTACCCTAAATCCGTTGGAAGTTACTGATTGATACTTCAGTCTGGAAGAACATGGTGTATGAATTAGTTGCAAATGACTTAAATCTAGCTTTCTTATTTCTCTACATGTACTCATTAATTAAAACTCTAATATCAGTGATTGTGTCATTGTTTTATTGAAGTGTTTTGTCCTACCAATTTGTCGAATAAATCCCTTGAAATCAAATGTTTACAACATATTCCTGTTACTGCTGTTACGCCATTGGTCCAGGTGAGTGGAGGGCTGAGCGCAGACAAATATGTAAAACCCAATCGTATTTGGTATGTGCGATACGCAAATCAGCAGCTTGCAAATCATTTGTTGTTTTATTTGCAATTATACTGCATTTTCCTTTTAAAAGGACTCACAACTTTAATCAATCCATTGGTTAAGAATGACTATACAATTTTCAGCGTAGGGAAGTAACTTGCTTTGTACAAGACGAGAAAACATAAATTGACAGATTTCAAATATATACAATTTGATCGGTCAATCCTTGCAGATATTTCAATAAACAATCTATTAGTACAAATGTATAAATCAAAATAACGGAACGTGAGGATATAATTTATATTACAATAAATAAGCTTTCACGGACATATAAAACAAACTGAATGATAATCTAAACTATGCTGTTAATGTATGAAACGCCAAAACCTTCTTGTTATGACCATTTTCATTTTATCATGTGCATTTACCTTTATATGATATGTAATTGTCCTCATATGAATTGCAACCACCTTTATATGATGTGCAAATATCATTATATTATGTGCAAGTATCCTTATATGATACCAAAACATCCTTATATGATGTGCATATATACTTATATGATGTGCAAATATCCTTATATCAAGTGCGTATGTACTTATATGATATGCAAATGTTCCTATATGATATGCAACAATCCTTATATGATATGCAACAATCCTTATATGATATGCAAATATACTTATATGATGTGCAATTATCCTTTAATTATATGAATTTTCCCTTTCATTGTGCACAGACATATTCTTATGGTTGTGTCATTATATTATGTGCTTGTAATCTAATGTGGTTCGGTTTACTTCAATATATGATGTCGAAACATATTTTTATGGTGTGCGTTCATGTTGTTAATAATTTAATTTTTTTAATAGAAAGGTGGTATTCAGTTGTTTATTGTTATAGATTTGCCGCCGTATAATGGTATGGCGATGTATTCGTCCTCCGTAAATATTTTTTTGCTAGACAATAACTGTTTAGGAATAAGGGACATAACGGGACAAAACAAGCAATTATAAGGATTCTTTGATATGCTAAATATTACAGTATATTTAGATTTGTGATATTTGACAATATAATACGTAAATGTCCAATTTTAACTTTTAAAAATCTAAGAGCACGTTCATAATGTGTCAGAAGCCTATGCTGTGTCAGATATTGAATCATATCAAAGTTCAGGGCTGTATCAAGCTTGAATGGTGTGTCCATACTTGCCCTACCTGTTCAGGGTTCGACTTACATCTTACACTCCTGCTACAGTAAATTGTTATAGTTTTGACTCGAAAGACATCATTTTTTACGCATCGTTTCTATCGCATCAACTGTTTTCAAACCTACATCCTTATTTTCAACAATACATTCTAGCAAATTTTTTTTTTGTTCGTAGCTAATATTGAATAAAGGTCTGGTTGATTTCAATGAGACAATAACCGGCGTTACCAAATTATGTTTCCTGAAGTCACAAACAACTTCTATACTTAAAGTTCTAGATAAACTATTGACGCATAATTTCAAATTTGCAATGCAATAGCAATTTAATGCGGCTTATTATTTTGGGTTTTTTTTTATAGGGGACGGGAAAGTGTTTTTTATGTCTTCGGAAAGGGGGTCTTGATTGTTTTTTCCTGTTTCAAGGTGTAGACTTGAAAAATAAGAGAAATTCCAATGTTTCCTCCCACGTCCAAAACCCCAATGAAAGAAGGGTCGTAATTATAATTTAGCTATTTTTCAACCTGTTGTTATCTTAACCACTTTGCAAAGATAGAGTATCGCTATAGATAAGTAATCACGATAATAGGCAATAAAACAAAAAAACTCAAAAGAGACCTTAAGTCTAAAAGATATTAAGACACATGTCACTATTTGTTTATATTAAATCGATTATACTTTTCCAGATAAAAGCAAAATAATAAAACTTACGCCGTAAATGTTCACTTAGAAAATTTGTAAACACAATTTATTTTCTACCTGTAATGACCAACAGGCCTCAGTAAACAATAAATACATGCACTACTGTATCACTAGCCTGTCAAAACTTAACTTATAGGTAAGCTCGACTCCAATCTTAAATGAATAGAATTATTATTTTTCCTACCAAGAGTCGGTGGTTCTCTCCGGACACTTCGGCTTCCTCCGACGAAATAAAAGCACCGCCACGATATAGCATAAGTGGTATTCAACACCAATCAATCGATCAATCAATCATTTATACCAGTTTAATAACGCAAAAGTAGATACTTATGTAGCTTTCGTTATGCAACATTTTTTACACTGACTGTGTGTTCATTGCTGTTTTTTGCAATGAAAAGAAATAAGAAGATGTAGTATAAATGCCAATGAGACAACTCTACATCCAGGTCCAATGTGTAAAACGTAAACAGGAATATGTCAACGTACGGCCTTAAACACGGAGCATTTGCTAAACCGAACAGCAAGCTATAAAGAGCCCCAAAATATATGAAATTTTAGCATACCCTGGGAAATTCATCAATTCATCCGAAACGTTTGAAACGTTTATTTTTATTGCATTGCACCGTTTCACTTTTTGTTAAATACTAGCGATATCTACAGATTTGAACTAGAATTATAGTCATTGCGAATAGGCAGGTCAGAATCACTTTTTACATAGACAGTAATCATTCTAATCGAAAGCATGTTTATTGACCAAAACAGCGATTAAACAAATCAAATAATGACGTTTCGACATCATATATTGAAGGTAGCCGACCCACACGATATAAGATTACAATCACATAATATAATAATACAACCAAATCATATAAGGATATTTGCACACCGTATACGTATATTTGTACATCAAGTCAGTATATTTGCACATCATAAAAGGATACTTGCACATCATATAAAGATATTTGCTCATCATAAAGGAATGTTTGCACATCATCT
Source organism: Mytilus galloprovincialis (assembly GCF_965363235.1). Taxonomy (NCBI): domain Eukaryota; kingdom Metazoa; phylum Mollusca; class Bivalvia; order Mytilida; family Mytilidae; genus Mytilus; species Mytilus galloprovincialis. The sequence goes on along the minus strand of NC_134851.1, from coordinate 41,745,194 downwards.
AAGAATATTTGTACATCATATCAGTATATAAGCACATCATATAGTATGTTTGCGCAGTTTGTACATCACATAATGCTATTTGCACATCATATAATGCCAAGTGCACATCATTCGCACAAATTTACTGTTTATATTCTCGTTTTTTCATCGTTATTCTAATAAAATATATACATTTTAGCAGCTTGCATACACTTTTATTATATATTGTTTATTAAACAAACATTTATTTACAATGGTTTTAGTATTGGAACTTATTAAAAATAAAAACAAATAATGTACAGACTCCACTGAGAGGAAACGAGAACATGCATGTGCATATCCCAAGTCAGGAGCCTATAATTCAGTGGTTGTCGTTTGTTTACATATTTGTTTTTCGTTCAATTTTTTTCATCACTGTATTTTAGGCTCCTGAGTTAGGACAGGCACATACATGATGTGGCGGTGTTAAACTCGTTTGAAGGCGCAAACCATCCCCTATCCTGGCACAGTGGTGTAACAGTACAACAAATCAAATTATAAAAATCAAACGAAAAGGGCTTAACTGATTAGATGGATACACATAGCTATACGTCTAACACACACACAAAGTAAACGTGGACGGGGGACATCACATTGAACAGTAGAACCTAAGTCCCACAAAATTCCGAAAAACAACGATTTATTGCCGGTTTATCGACAATGGATTGTATATTAGAATGACACACATAATATCGATAGTAAAATAAGGTCTTCAGAAATACTATGAAACTGTTGACTTGCGTAATTGTAATAACAAAATATGGATTATGAAATACCTGTAAAGAAACATAAGTTAATTTTGAATTTCGATCTTTCTCTGATATATATTCTATCAAAACCTTTGATTTTCAGCCTTTTATTCCAATAGTCCCCTTATCAAATTAAAAAAATCGTTCTCCAAAATAAATCACAAATAGATATAGGAAGATGAGGTATGGTGCCAATTAATATAAAATTCGTATCATACGCCATAAACCAATTCCTTTGTGTTACTATGCGACACCTTTTGTTAATATATCCATGATATATTCTGTTTGGTAAAATGTTATTTTTTATATATTCAATAACGCATGAATTGCTGGTTCTGTATTTTGAGTATCTATATTCTACTTTTAAAACATAAAAGATATATTGTATTATTACGGCTGTTTATTTCTCGAATTTCTAACATCTATTTCAAAAACAAATATAGGACTTCCAGCTGAAGTGAAGAAATTTGATAATAAATCAGCGAAAGTGTTCTCTAGTCTATTAGAAGGAGAACGCTATCGACATTTTGAGTCAAGAGTTATGCTGGCTGGCGAACAGGGTACTGGAAAAACGACTATCGCCAGACATCTTGTCGGTAAACAACCAACGAAATTCAGAATGTCAACTGATGGAATAGAGTTATATAATGGTCTCTCCTTCATGGATATAAAAAAAAACTGCTGGCTTGATGGACATCAAGGTAAAAAATGAATATATACCACAAAGAAAAAAATCGAAAATGAAAACAGTGTTATGTTTCATGTATTTTTTGTTTATTATTGTTATTATTTTCTAACATTACGAAAACATCAGATCTTGAAATGCTCATTGTGTGTCTTAACCATAGAAATGTTCTAAAATTATTAACGTGCTTTGTTTCATATTTGTAAAAGGAACAAGAAACAATTAAATAATTTGAGAAAATCTTTTAAAACTATTAACAATACACATGTAAGTTTATTATTTATTCATTTATCATTACAGTTAACCGTTTTTGTCAAATTAATTAATTTATTTATCTTAACTATGTTTATTACTACGAATCAAGACTCATTGATCGCTTACATCACAATAGCTTTTCAGAAGAAAACAAAAATAAGATAAACTCTTCGTCGTTTATCAATCAATAATAAACAAGATGCAGCAAATATAAATTGGTGTCAGCTCTTAACGGTAAAGACTGAAACAATGAAACTAAATAAAAACAAAAGGATTTCATAGTTGTAAAGAAAATGTGTATACTAGTGTATGATAGTTTTATATATATATACTAGTCAAAAAAAGAAACGTTACATTGATTTTTTATTTGAAAATATCTTATATATTAATTTCAAATATCTTCATGATTAAAACTAGTAACCTGAATGATTTATCTTTCAAATTTACTCATTTATAAATTTAAAAAAAATTATACAAATCCGATAAATTTACGAAATTGACAACATGGTAAATTTGAAACGAAAAAGCAACAATTTTGATAAAAATTTCTAATAGTTACACTAACCTATAGTTTTTTTTAAGTAAAATGTATTCAGATTTGTCCACTTCATCCTAATTCACAGTATGAAAAAAAAATTAATTGGGAAACTGTGAATTTTTTCATGATAATAGCCCGAAAATGGGAAAAAATTGATGAAAAAAGGGAAAATCATCAAAATTTTGTACTTTAAAATGACTGTGGCAAAATAAGAAGTGCACCTCAATATATTTTTTCTTTTTTCACCAATTATATTGTACAGTCTTTTAAGCCCAAATATCAGTTTAAGAAAAAGAAATTATAGAAATGTTGGTTCCTCAGAGGAGAACATCGTTAAATGAAAGAGATACCAGAGGGGTTTTCAATTCGACAATCGAAAATAAACTGACAATACCATGGCTCAAAAGAAAAAGACAAACAGACAAACAATAACACACAAATACAACATAAGAAAATAAAGACTAAGCAACACGAACCCAAAAATGGGGGTTGATACGTGAAGTATGTCGAATTGATATTGGAAATTGTCTGTTTTAGAAATCTCCAGATCATTTTGAAGAGAAATTACTAACCAAAAAAAATTTAAAAGTCGTTGATAACTTGGTTTTTATGACACAATTGTTTTGTATCCCTATAAAACAAAGGAATGATTTCATCTTTGACCAACATTATTTGTATACTTTTGTGTATTGGCATTTGTTTCTGTATTCAGATTTTACGATGGAGGAATTAACCGTTACCAGATCTCTTTTACAAGACGAAACACTGAAAAAAGAAAAAGTTAGTGTACACGATAAAACGGAAACCAGTCCGAAAACCTTAGATACAGAAGACATGCCATTGCATGAAAAAACAGCTAATTCGCATGAAACACAAGATTCACCTTTATCCGTTTCAACGGCTAAATGTTCGGACTTTGAGGACAGAAACAGAACAGAAAGTGTTCAGGATACATTCAGGTCAAGTCATCCACTTCTAAACGAAAATGTCGACGCTGGTTATTTGACCGAAAATGTACGCAAACGACTTTCTGAACGCAAAGAGATTAAAGAAAACAGAGATGGCAGTAGTGAAGCAGGTGTGCACGATGGTAGTCCTACCAGTTCATCTAAACCGTCAAGAAGTTCAATCGAAGATAACACATTATCAGATTACACAATCAGTGGCAATGAACAGAATAATCATAACCTTCCTGTAAGCCAGGCACATAATGATTTTTTGGATCACAAACACACCCATGAAGTTCAATCTGATAAAGATACCACGAAGAATGTCTCACGTGATTTTCATTCGGAGGTAGATTTGACCAGTGATTTAAATGTAGAAACTGTAACTAAACCTGGATTAATCAGAAAGCTAAAACGCTTTTTTGGTGTTGCCAAAAAAGTTCAAGAGGTGAAAGTGTCGATCACTAAAGAGAAATTCTTTGAGAAGTCTGTTAAGGTTGGGAAAAAGCTGCTTTGCAATAAAAACATAGCACCCATAATCATCTGGGATTTTGGAGGGCAGGATGTTTTCTATTCAACTCATCAGACATTTTTAACCTACAGAGCGATTTACATACTTGTGTTGGATGGAAGTAGACAACTAGATGACCCCTGTCCAAATGAACAGTATCTCCCAGGAAAGAGTGGACAAAAAACAGCAAAAGGTAGTTAACGTATAAAACGGCAAGTGCAATGCTATTACAACAGAGTTGTGCAAAATATGTTCATAACAGAAATAAGAATACGTATTTCCAAAATGTGATTTCAACCTGCTAAAAAAAATATCAACTGTATACTAGTACTGACAGAACTACCAACAAGAATGCAGCTATCGGTACTAAATATAAAAAAAGCAGATGTGGTATGATTGCCAATAAGACAACTATCCACAAGAGACCAAATGTCATAGAAACTAACAATTATAGGTCAATGTACGGCCTTCAACAATGAGCAAAGCCCATACCACATAGTCAGCTATAAAAGGCCTCGAAATGATAAATGTAAAACAATTCAAACGAGAAATCTAACAGCCTAATTTATGTAGAAAAAATTGAACGAAAAATCAATATGTAACACATCAGCAAACGACAATCACTGAAAAACACATATAAGACGTTGCCGAGTACATGTATATTCCAACAACCAAAAGTACAGGTCTGAGAGTACTCGCAGTTACTGACGGACAGTTTAAGGCAACTGATATCCAAGTACAAAAATCACGCTGCCGCAACAATGACTAAATTAGTATGTTTTGTGAAAAAAAAGCCAAAGTATTAAATGTCGTTTTAATATTTATTATCCATTGAAGAAATTAAAGTTTTTGTATTACTTTTGAAACATGGTTATATGATAACTACTTATTGAAGCTGTCTATCGATTAGAATGTAGATTATCATAATGATTGTATACAAACACATACTTATTTCTTTTGAAGATTATCTGCTATTCTGGATCAACACAATTGTAACATACTGTAAAGGGAGTATTGAAGGTTATCCTAAAATTATGGTTGTTCTGACACACAAGGATAAGTTAAAACATGTAAGTATTTAAAACAATTGACAGTTTCGAATTTGTATGATACTTCTATGACGATATCACATACACGACTGTTCACAACTCTCTCTCTCTCTCTCTCTCTCTCTCTCTCTCTCTCTCTGTTTCTCTCAAATCAACTCATTTGGAATATAAAACTTACATCAAAGACATTTTGTAAAGATGGCTAATTAAAGATGAATGATTTTTTTACTTTTGATAATTTTTAATATTGCCACTACCTTTGGACTATTTTTTTTGTGCTATTTGCTTTCGAAGTGTATATCTAATTTGCTACTTGGATGATACGCTTTTGTATTAGTTTCATATATAATTGAACTAAAACTAAGGTAAGACTGCCTTTGTAAAGAAAAGACCTAAGATTGATCTGTTATCCCTTTTTTAATAACCTATATATTTCATTAGCTTTGCTTCCCCAACATTTGTAGTCGATTTGTCCAAAATCTTTGTGATTTGTTGATTCAAGTAGCGCAATAAAGCTGCGGTAAGACAACATCATTCCATGAGTGGTTTGCAATAGTGATATTAACAAAATAACATTGATATCTGAATCGTTAGGTATGTGTAATATTTCTTATTTGCTCTCTGTTTATCTTATTAGTTTTACTTGCATTCCCATTTTGCCTTCACCAAAAACATTCAACAGTATGTTAAGTGATATATTCTTAAGAATAAGATTGAGTATGTCTCATTTTGTCAAAATAGATAATATTCAGATGCCTGATATATGATGATCTTTAAGGGCAGACGTGTTGTGTTTTATTTGTATTGTTTTAACTATTTAATTAGTTACTTTTATCAAACAAAATATCCACAATAACTTACAAAACAAGAAACCAAACAGTAAAAATTAGAGAATAGGGACAATAAAAAGAATAGAAGGATTCGAACCTATACCGACAATTCTTACTCATCGAGCTTAACCATGAAACCTCGCGGCTACCGACTCATACTATAAAATTGCCTATTATTGTATATATTAAGGTACAATCCCAGTGTGTCAGTTGTACCGATGTATATCATATATTCATTTATATGTATAAATTAGACCAATTAAATCGTAACCTATTGGTAGCCGAGAGGTTTCGTCGATGTGGTGATGTTAGTAACACGTAACACAATTCATGAACGGGATCCATTCCCAGTGAAGGTATACAGCAATTACAAAAATTAAAGGTAAGTTTTTAAAATAATTCCATTAGTGAACAGAAATCAGAAAATTGGCCAATTTAAAATAAGACACAAAGAAAACAAATGAATATAATTTGGTGAGTCTATTTCAGCGACGGATTTAGGAAGCGTTGATTCTAGGAAACAAATCCATGATAAATGAATAGGCTGACGTCACTACAGTGGTTTAATAAGTATAATGGGATTGATACAAATAAATATTCGAAAATGTTCACAATATACACATCATATTAGGCAGAGTTAATTTGTACGATATGCATGTAATTTTGTGAAGAAAACATATTTCTTTGGATTTTTTTTAAGAATGAGATTGAACAGAGGCGAACTGAGCTATTTGCAGAGATCAGACAGATGTTTTTGCAAACGCCATTCATGCAGCACTTGGTAATAAGGGATAAAATATTTGTAAATGCCAAAGACAAATATGATCGAGAAATGGCAAAACTTAAGGATATCATTATCAGAGAATCGAAGATGCAGCCAACATGGGGCGAACCTCTTCCAAAGTGCTTTATACCTTTGCAACTAGAATTTGCATCGCTCATCAAACGCAATATTCCACTGATTACAATAGAGCATTTGCAGAAAATCAACTCACTACAGCCTATAAGATCCTTGACAGAATCTGAGTTAAAAGTATTCCTGAAATTTCAACATGCCATAGGCAAGGTGTTATACTTTGATGAACACAGATTAGACCGTCATGTTATTTTGTCTCCAACCCATCTAATAGATGCCTTTAAGTCTATTGTTACTGACAGAAGATTCTGTCAAGGAGACACAGTCAGAGAAGAGTTGTGGGATGTAATGAGCAAGAAAGGGGTGGTCTCAAAACAAATTATCAAACAGATTTGGAAGAAAAAGAATTATCAGAAATTCTACAAAGATAAAGATTATTTACTGGATGTCATGACTCACCTGGATATATTGGTAGAACCAAAAAGATACGATTCAGACCACAACCGTATACCTGCTGACTTCTACTATGTTGCAAGTATGGTACGAGCTAAAGATGATTCTGGATACCTCCAATCAGCTAGCTTCACAACCAGGAGTAATGCCATAGCCTTTCAATCGTCTTCCTTGATGATACCTCCTGCATTATCCTTTAGATTTATTAGTTACTGTCTATATGTCTGGGCGGTGAAAACATATGGTAATACCAACAAGGACATGCTGTTCCATAGGTCAGGGGTGTTCACCATTGATCCGTCGTTAGATATGTACATTGACTGCGAAGATAAGAGGATTGTTGTCCGTCTTGTTCATGCCAGATCAAACACACTTATAATGAGGGATGTAGCATCCAGCATCTATGAATGCCTAGCATCAGCCTTAGAGAAAATAAGTCAGCTGTATATTAGAACAAGTAGCGATCAGAGTCAAACCAGCGATCCATCCTTTATGACCAGGATATGTTGTAACTCACCAGATAACCCATGCTTTCTGCAAGACAGCGATCTAGATAACACGGACGAAGTCTGGATATGTCATGCACATGGCATTAAATGCAACATGCACACAATTTCATCTTGGATTGCAGAACAGGTACTTATAAAACAGGCAATAAAAATGCTTAAATAAACACATAAATAGTTCGATTCGACATTTGAACGTTACATCGATAAACATGCTTGTCGTTTAAATTTATATCAAATTGACCATTAAAATCCGAGTGAAAAAGTGGTGCCAGAGATACAATTATATTTTTGTAAGTTAATCAACAGGTAATATTAACTTAACATAATTAGGATGATCAAACTAAAAACCTTTGTTTTGCTGAAATGCTGGAAATTCTATTCCGGTTTTATGATATCTGTCATGCCTTTAAACAGATACAAGTTTGAAAATGAGAAGTTCAGATTTATATTTACGCTGAGAACGAATTAAATTTCGAAAAGAGAGGATCTTAATTTCAACTTTGATATGCTATTACATAAATATTTCAATCCCATCAATTGAGGAGAAACCTAAAATTGGTGTCTGTACTATATATATATAGATATATGTATGTGTGTGTGTGTGTGCGTGTGTGTGTATATACTGAATTGATGTACAAAATAAAACAATTACTTTTCAATACATTTGTATTTCCTTTTTTCCTCAGGATGAAGATAAATGCAAACCAGGGTGCACAGGTATTGTATTCCGTATCACGGCATTTTTAGTTGTATGTCCTTGTCACATCTTTTTGAGGACTTCTTTCTTAAGTTCACTGATTAAGGTATATAAAGAATCTCTTTGTACATGTTGGGTCAATTTTCATTGCACCATTGTCGAATTATGAGGTAAATGTGTTCAAGTATTAGTCTGTATTTTCGTTCATCTCCCAAACACTGCTATTTTTATCCTATATCTTCATTTTATTAAGTTCTCCTACCGATGTGAAGATTTAAAAAGTGAATTGTCAATATCACATTTTATTGCTAAAGGCAAACGACTAAAATATAAAAAAAAAAGTATATGACTCGTAACCAAAATAGTGCCTACAAAAAAAAACATGCATATCTATCTCTGCTTATCTTTCTTTGGATCTAATAGGGATTGAATTTTCACTGGTTTAAATATATTTTAATAATATGCTAACATTTTCCGGTGCGTATGTTATTGCTTGGTTTTAAAGATAGTATATGTATTTTTACTTTTAGTTTGCAATAATGTTGTATACATCTTTTTTCCTTGTTTGATGTTGGTTGTACATAAACAACTTTTTTTTTGTTTCTTAATCCTATTAAGTTGACACCACGATATATATTTGTGATATATCGTTTTGGAATTTTGGTGAGAGGTATCTATTGACAATGGTTATTGTTTTGAAAATAAAAATCATGTTGGCATTTAATAAATATGCAGTGTTTCTAATACAGTTACCAAAGACGAGTTCCTGAGAGCGACACCATCAGACCTACACTTACGTCGCCTGTCCTTATTGTACAGTCCATTCGAGGCTAAAGAGATGGCAATACATCTGGAATTGTCGAAGAGGGAAGTTGAAATCATATTGGAAACTGAAGATATAAAGACTGCAAGCTTTGAAATTTTAAGACAATGTCGAGATAGCAAGGGGGTGACATTTAAAAACGTCAAAGACGCATTACAGATAATTGGAAAAGAAAGTATCCACATACTTTGCAAGGTACTTTTTTTTAATGAGTCACAACAAATATATATTAACATTGTTTGTCTATTCAGTGCAGTTTGTTTTGTATGATATTTTTGATAACAATATTAACTAAATATATGAACCTATGACAAACAAATCCACAAAAAAAACGAATGTCGCCTATATTTCGCATATTGAGGGTACACAAACAAATATGACGTACATGTATGAAAACAATGGAAAATCCAATTCAATACCAACAACATGAAAAACATTCACAGATTGTCGGAAAAGCGTTTTCATCATCATGTGTTTTCATAACACTAGGAAAGACATAAATAAATATTTATTGCAATGAAATCTCTGCAACATTTGAAGAATAGCACAAGCGAATGTAATAACGTGTATTATATATATTAAAAAAAAGTATTGAGGCTTTCAAATAAGACAAAGGTAAAAAATACATTATGATTAGAAAAGCTCTTATACTTGTTAGATGAAAATAAATAATCCGCATCAATGCATTAAGGATAATAATGATTTTTTTAAGGTAGCTCAATACAAAGATTTTTCACTCCCAATCAGACAACTTTAAACTGATGTAATTCATTTCATCCTTCTTTATATTTTATAAATGAGGTACCAAATTGTGAAAATTTTAATATGACATAATTATTACATATAAATTGTTATGTAATTAGTTGCTATATTGTGTTTTCATACTTGAATGAATTTAGCGTCTTTGTTCTTCATAGCATCTCAAAGTATTTTATAAATTCTTGTACAACACAGCTTGACCTCCAAAACTCTGTCTCAGATTTCCAAAAACATCAATAGAACACATTTTATACCCAATTTAATTTAGTGTTCTCTTATAAACTGATGTTGCAGACACGGTTTTGGAGGTCAAACTGTATTGTACAAAAATCTATAAAACATTTTGGGATGCTATGAATAACAAAAGAAGCTTAATTCATTCAAGTATGGACATCACAATATAGCAACAAATTACATAACAGTTAATTATATAATAATTATGTCATAATGAAATTATCCAAATTTGAAAGACTAATCATTCTTCTTTCTTTTGGTACCTCATTTATACAATTTAAAGAAGGATGAGTGGAAGTACATCAGTTAAAAGATGTCTGATTGGGGATGAAAACTCTTTGTATTGTGCTACCTTAAAGCAGCACATTACAGATAAAACATGCAGAAACATCAATAATCGTATGTTAAAATTGTCTACACATTATTCCTGAGAATAGAACAAAAAACCAATGACGCTTGTTTGATACATATGCAATTTGATAGGTAAATTGACAGAACTAATGTATGAATAGAAACTCATCTTGATAATAAACAGCATTTAATGTATGTATGTGTACACATAAAATAGTTTACTTATATAAATTGTGACTTGGAAGGAGAATAGTCTCATTGGCACTCATGCCACATCTTCTTATATCTAAATAAAAGTAATTATAATTATGAATAAAAGAGAGCCTGTTTATCTCTAATCTGAGAACTATTTTACGTTTTTTTTATTAGTAAAAACTATGCTCATATCACATACACTTTGACTGTTTTGTACATTAAAAATGTTTTCAATCATATAATGACAGTTGTGTAAATTGTATCTTGTTTATTATTCCAGCTTGTGAAAGGCCAACCTATTGATTTTGGTAAGTAATGTGAATCCAGTATTTTCTTATAAGTGTAGTAAAACGCAAAATAATAAAAATACTCAACCCAGAGGAAGATTCAAAACAGAAAGCTCCTAATCAAATTGCAAAATTAAAAGCGTCAACACATCAAACGAATGGATATTCCTGACTTAGCAAAGGCATTTTCTTATGTAGAAAATTGTGGATTAAACCAGGTTTTACAGCTAGTTAAACCTCTCACTATTACGTATTCTGGTTGTCGGTATATATTTTCCGTTATATTAAAAATCAATGTTATGTTACATGTATGAAATTAACTTTGATCCTTACGGTTCATCAGTATCAACAGGTACATGTACAGTGTATACATATGGCAAACTATTACAAACAATATGCATAGTAAACAATAGGTGACGTCAGAAGTTTCATCGATACAAAATATCTTTTATTACAATAAACTGTTTCTTAATTTAAAGAGAAATGTACATACGCTCCTAAGTTACAAAGCTGTTTTGTGTTTTCACCTGACAATTATTCTATTAATTATCAATTAGATCAAGTATTAAAAATTTTCAAACAAATAATGACAATCAACCACTTTTAACTTCATTGATATTGATATTAAGACAATAAAATTTTAATACCAAAGCTCACCTATTGTTTGTTAAAAATAATTCAAGTAGTGATAAACACCAGTAAAAACATTAATGGATGTGTTAATTATGTCCCAACAGACAATAAAACTATACTTAATGAATTTTTCCTTAATTATTTTTGTTAATAAGGCAGTTGGTTAACATTTGTAGAAAACAATAAAGTTATATCTTTTACATAGAGAAAGGACACTTGTCTATAGCTATGTTATCAAATTACACATGTTACACTGTACTTGTCTATAAATTCTTTTAAATATTAAAGATGAATAAATTAAGGCTTTTTAAAAAAATCACCAAAATTAGCTTTTTGTGAGGATAAAAAGTTATAAAAAAACTTTGAAATTGCAATATACAGTGTAATCATAAGTAATCTAAAATAATCATGATTACATTAAAGAAAAGTAATCTAATGTAATCGATTACATATAAAATAGGGCGTAATTGTAATGTAATCGATTACATTTTATTAGCAAAGTAACTGTAACTTAATCGATTACATTTTAAAGTAATCGACCCCATCCCTGGTATGAATGTATGTATTTTATTGCACAGTTTTTACATGTACAACGATGTAACAAAGGCTTTTAAATTGGTTCTGAAAAAAATTGTTTTACAAGGGAAATTATTATACATTCTACTAAATTGAACATTTGGCAAGCAGTAAAGTGGAAATATGTGTTTAGATTTTTCAGACGTGATGTTCCATCACATTTGGTTTCCAATAATATTTGCACGCATTAATGTCTGAGTTTACATAACCTACATTCGACAGGCTGTGTGATTGATGAGATTATCCTAAGACTCCACACTATTATGACATAAACAATATTATTAGCTCTGGTCAGTAGTGATTTGATTAAAAAATGACCATGGTATGTCGGTTGGTATTTGAACGGTGATCTAATTTACAATTTTTAAGTCTTCTTAATAACATGCAATGCATTTGTGTCCTTTGCATTTATAAGACTTTTAAAATACATGCATCTCGGTTAGATTGTGTTTGAACATACAGTTGAAACATCAGTCATACCTTACAATTACTTATACGCATTGCAGTTCCAAAAATAAGAGCAGTAGCTTCTCTTTGTGTTTACATCAATAGTTTTTCATTTTTCAAATATTCTACTTAAACTCTTAACATGTAATACATATGGTGGTTTTTTTTTTATCTTTGAACAACACAGATATGGAACCTGAGAAGTGGGATCTGGTACCTACAGCAGAACACATTGACAGATTGGCTCCATTGGTAGGAAAAAATTCTCTCCCGTTTCTAATTGAGCTTGGAATGGATTTTAGTACCTGGGAACAGATCAGCCACAGACAAAATGAAAGAGATTTGGTTCGACTGAACCAGGATATCTTGGAAGAATGGAGATACAAGTTTTGTAGGATGCACAATCTGAAACCAACTTTGCGAGAAATCGCACGTGCCTTCAGTAACATTGGCAAAAATATTAAAATGGTTGACAACACATTATCAGATTTATTCTAACTTTTTTGTATTTGTATTGAAAATGATTGATTTTTTCTTGTACGCATCTAAAATAACACTATTCAAAACATTATATAGAAATCATCTGAAAATGGATAAATTTAGATTAACTGTTTACTGCCATCTTGGATTATATAAAAGAAAAACAGTTCATTTTAAATTTTGAAACAGATTTAAAACCAATGTAAGAAAATTTAGTGATACATTTCATTTTTGTTCGAACAAATACCAAATATTTCTATTTCTTCAAATCACTTTTCAACTTAACCATATAAGCAGAGATAACACAAACAGTATTTGTTCATGAATGAAAGTTAACGAAATTGCATTGTTTACTTCTAGCAAGAAAACAAGTTCGGGGGCACTATGTTTTTCTTTTTAATTTCTTAACGTATACTGTAATTAGTTATCATTAGTACCAAGTTTATAATTTGATACTCCAGACCCGCGTTTCGTCTACAAAACAATCATCAGTGACGCTAGGTTTAAAATAGTTTCTATCATTTTTTCATCTTTTATTTCAAATTTCTTTTTCACAGATTTCTGTTTATTGACATAAAAGTGGGTTTTTTTTATAAATAATTGTATAGCCTTCTTCTTTTTGAATTGGCCTTGTTTATCATTTTTTCTGCTTATTTTGTGATATTTTGTTCATCTTGTATACACACTTAAAGCCTTTTTAATATTTCTTTTTACTTTTGAAATACTTATTTACTTATCATCATTGATATATTGTATCATATATGCACATTCAATATTAATGACTTAATTGAAATGAACTGGTCATTCTCATTTCACTTGTAATGTGGTTTTGTGAATCAATGTGTCCTAGATACAATGACATAGTTGATTGGTATGCGTTTATTCTGATACTAAACTTGTGTCTATCTAAAGTTCAAAAGCAAAACCACATAAGAAAACGTCCAAGTGAATGGGACTTTAATTTACAAAAAACATATATGTGATGAGCATGCATGTACCTACGATTAAAGACGGAATTATAACCACCACTTTTGTATAATTTTCAAGGTATTTGTGCTATACTTTTCATGTTTTTTTCATCCTTACATTTAGAGGTCGGTGATTTAAAGACGTATCATATACGTTGACGTATCCGCATCTGCAGGTATACCATAAAAACAGTTTGTGATCCCGAGCTTTAATTTTATGTACTTTTAATAATGTAAATGGACGACTGATTAATTTCTAATGCAGAAATTTCCAAAAAAAATAGGAAATATCGAGTGTTTGTTAAATATGTAACCCGACTTTTAAAGATATTCCGGATAGTTGAAATAGTTCACAGACATGATAGGATTGAATACGGTAAAATCGTTTGTTTGTGTATGAACTTGTGCTCACGTAGAACCAAATTGTTATTTGACAAATAGAGTGATATTCAGTACTTTTCTATTACCTTTATGATAAAATCGCAAATGAACAATATTCAAAGTTTTTTACATGTATATAAGTAGTTCATTTGATTTTTTTGGTGTTTTTTCATGTAAGATCTTGAAATATTTTTTTAACTAGATTATTGAAGGATTGTGTACGATATTCTTGTACCTGCCCTTCATTGGCTCATTGTTAAGGGCATGTAAAAGTTGTTTATAGAACCCCCCCCCCTTTTTTTTTACAAAACACCACTATGACAAATCAAGGATTTTAGTGAGAATATACAAATCCTTGGACTAATATTGAAAATGTATGTTTAATGGTTTCGAAGAGATTCCACTTAGTTTTTTTTTAAATGAAGCATGGTCTTATTAATAAGCTCGGGGTCACATTATATTATTTTATATACCTGCCGATGCGGATACGTCAACGTATACGATACGGTTGATACGTTTGTAAATGATCGACTTCTAGTACATAGTAACTATATAATATATTAGTATATTATTAATTCGTATATTTTAACTAATATGATTCCTTCAGGGATAGGCACATGTTAAACTATATTTTCGAAGTTAGATAGAAAACGGCGGATAGCAAAAAAGCATATTGCACAGCAAAAGGCGTAATGCAAAGTTATTTTTAGAATATCTTAAAACCGACATATTTTGTGACGTCATCAAATGGATTTCATGAATGATGTTGTTGAAAAATTTATAGAAAAATATCTATGATCGATTATTTGAAGAAAACATTCATCAAATACATAAGATGTAAAAAACAAATGAAATATTAAATGGAATAACAAAAAATATGTTGTTAATGTCCAGAAGAACATATGATATCTATAAAATTCCAACAAAATCAAATGACGATTTTGATACAATTATGGTCGGAAATTAATAATTTAACAATTATAGCCTATTGATGATTTCAATACAGGATATATCGACCCAAAGAAGTATATCCTTGTACCAACCTCATACAAAGGCTTTAATTGTGCAATATCAAAACGAGCTTTGAAACATAAATACAAGACATCCGTATTTCTCATTGATGATCTGTTGGTTTTTTTTTGTTTTTTTTTTGGGCTTATTATTAGAACTATGGAATACTTAAATGATAGAAACAATAATTCAGCAATGTAAATGTATATACATATTGAGGTGGGTTTTTTTTTTATTGCAAAGGAATATATAATTGGTGTGTACAATTAGTTTTTATATTTTGCTTTGTGTTTTGTTAGTTATTTTGTCAATTTTTTTTCTAATAGTAGCTCTTGTTTTCATAGGTTAGTGTTTGATTCGCATTTATTTGTTTTATCTTCTTATATATAAGCTCTAAGTTCGTGACGGAAATGTATGTTTTACCAGGCAACAAACAATATATGTATCGTTGTTCATATGTATATAACATTATTTTATTCTGAAATATTTTTAACACTGGTGAAAGTCCCAAACGAACGATATATTGCTAATCTCAAGCTGGTCACATTACTATGCTTATGCTTAAATGAAGTTTCATACATAGTTTAAGATATCAAATCAAGGTCACAAATCTAAATCCGTACACAACGGCCCAATGTTTTCAACTTGCAAACAACATCTCACCAGATTCCTAAGAGTCAACTGATCCAACACTGATTTCGGGATATCCACATCTACAAACTTCTTCATGTAGGTCCTTAAATATCTGCACAGTCTCATAAAACTCTTGTGTGTGGTTTCAGAGGGGTTGCGATGACTTACTGCTGCTTTAGTGTGTTATGCCAAACATTATATGGGCATAACTCATAAATGAAAATAATTTATACCTTTATCTTCGAGAACTTATATAAGTCCGCGGCTTTTACTGACCTATCATCTTGGATTTGTCGTTTCATGATAATATATTTATATATTAGTAGACTTATTAAAAAACTTATTTAGTTGTGCGCAGCTGAACACTTAACGCGAACATATGAATGTATACGGGTTCCAATTTTAACCATTTAATGCAGACTTAAAACTATTCAAAGTCTTTGCCGTCACATTTCAACCTGACAGGTTATTCCACTGATCAACTACTCTAACTGAAAAAGTATTTAGTCTGTGTGTCGTCTAACACTGTTTTTTAAAAGTTTTAATGAGTGACCTCTAGTATCATTAGAAGGAGCTAAAGTAAATTGGTTCATCAAGTTGATAGCATCTATACTATGCAACGCTTTGTAGACCTGTATTATATCATTCCAATCCCTACGATCTTCCAAGGTTAGCAAAGCCAATGAACGGAGTCTGTCTTCATAATTAAGATGATATATATTTTTTACTAGTTTTGTTGTCCTTCTTTGTACAGATTCCAGTTTTCGAATGTCTTTTTTAAGGTACCAGACACATATCGCATACTGTGAACCAACTAATGTTGGCGAGCGATTTCATTTCGCGACTTTCGTGAGGAAAAAAAATTGTCGCCAATATGTATAACTTGGACCTTTTCTTATCTAACTACCTGCAGTAAACTAGATAATCGCGAAATTAAATTGCCGCGAAGTAGATTAAAAAGGGTTAAACGCGAAATAAAGTATCCGCGAAAATAAGTTGGTTTACAGTATTCTAACAGCGGACGCACTATTGATTTAAAAAAAAAGTAAGAAACATTTCTTGCTCCATTTATCAAAAGAATGACGAATAAGATATAACACTCTCTGCGCTTTTTTATAAGTATCACTTATATGTTTTTCAAATTTTTAATTAGACTCGAAAGTAACTCCTAGATCCTTTTCTTCGATGACTGCAGATAATGCAATAAAATTTCCAGATTCATCGATCAATGGTATAACGATATTGTAGGTCATTATCAGGATTGATATGTAATTCTTTACATTTAGCAGCATTACAACGGTGATAATCTGATGAGACTTTAGAATAAACTTTACAATCATCGGCAAAAATTTCCATTATGCCCTCAACTACATCAGAAAGGCCATTCATTAATGTTAAAAAAGAACTGGTTCTAAAACACTTCCCTGAGGTACCACGTCTGACAATGATGAAGTTGTGTTATTTCTACGAACTCATTACTTACGCCCAGATAGAAAGCTTTTATCCAATTCAAAATGCATTCCTTTATTCCAAGTTTCTCAAGTTTCAAAAATAAGCGCTGTTGTGGCATGGTATCAAATGCCTTGGAAAAATCAAGGAAAATCGAGTCCAGTGGAAAACCACTATCAATTAATTCCGACCACTCATCCAAAACCTCTAGGAGTTGAGTAGCACATAATCTACCGGGACAGAAGCCATATTTTAAAACTACTTGTAAAAAGATTGTTCGTGATAATATACTTCATAATATTGTCTCTAATAATGGATGCACATACTACTGATGTTAAACTTACAGGTCTATAATTTCCAGGCTTTTTCCCTTTCTTAAATATTGGTGACACTATTAGGGCATTTTTCCAATCGTCTGGAACTTTACCCTCTTTGGTAGACTTATTCAAAATTTTAAACAATGGATAAAAAATTGCATGTCTAACTTCGTACGGATATGCACATCTGAAAGTATTTTATAATTAACTACAAGGTTGCATAAAAATCTGTTGAGATGTTTCAAAGGGGTTTTGGTGACAATAACAGAACTGACAGACTAGTCAAAAACGATAACGGAACAAAGTTCCTTGGGGATATGAAACAGACCGAGGGAAATGATCCTGGTAATTATCCTGTTGTAGATTGAAGTGTAAATAGTTAGTAAAAAGTAAAGAAGCCAAACAAATATAAAGTTTAAAAAGTATGACATGCGAATTAGGTATTTTTACTCATCTGTTGCATAACTAATCATCGCAGTCAAGATGCCCTGACTGTATCATATTTTGTGATTTAAATTTTATATATTTGGAGTTGAAAAACAAAACTTTCTAAACATCATATCATGATACAGCAAATTATGTCATTGCTGTCTTTCGAGTATATATATGGCGTTTTATTAGCATAAATTCTATTGATTATTAAATGAATGGTACATGTATCATTTTGTAACATTCCTCATGATGAGGTTTGGTTTCATTTTTTTAGTTTCTTTTTTGTTTATGTTGTCGAAATATTCAGAAATATAAACTAGTTCATGTAGAATTATATTATTTGACTTATTACATAAATATAGCTTTTATTATTATCATAAATACATATTTGCTTTATATAAACGCTTTGAAATAAATGTTGGTGTTTCTTTGATTTCTAGCATGTTGCCAGGTCTTCATGATTTGTTAGATAGATGTAGGCCGCTCAACAGTGATAAAAAAAGACAAAGGTATAAAAAAAAAGAGGAAAGCGAAGATAACCTTGGTTTTCATTTAAAATGTTATTACTACATCGGAATCTCTTTCGCTTATTGTGTTGTTTTATAGTTGTTTTCATATTGTGCATGTTGAGGTATATCTAACATTAACGTTTATGCAATGATGGTTATTGAAAGAGCAATGCCTGGCTGACACATTGTCTTGAATTGTAAAAAGTCATTTCATTATGGTAAATGGACCATCGTTTCATGAGTATTTATGTTTTATTATAGCTCTTGACGATGAAAAACGGGATCATTATAAATATCTACGAGCAATGATGTAAATATCTACGAGCAATAATGTATTGCAAAAACAAGCCCTAAACAGAAATAACTTCCAGAGTAAAATGTTAAATCACAAAAATACTGAACACCTAGGAAAATTCAAAACGGAAAGTCCCTAATCAAATGCCAAAATCAAAAGCACAAACACATCAAACGAATGGGCAACAATTGTCATATTCCTGACCAGGTACAGGCATCTTATTATATAGATTTTTTTTATAATTATACGTTTGGAATCAGCTATCAAAATCAGGAAGATGACGAAACTGCATTTACCCTTCTTTCTCATGGAAATTTGGATAAAGGATAACTTATTGGAATTTATTAGAATTGCGCAATCGGTGTTGCAACAAAGATAAAAAAAAAAGATTTTGTATTTGATACATTCTTTTCTGTCTTCACTTGTATTTATAATAAATTCTTATTGTCTTTTGCACCTGGCAAAGATTTTTTGCAAAGAATTCAGACTCGGTTTTTAGTCAGGAAATTGGCTGCCACTGGAAATATCCCACAGGAAAGTAATTAATTAAATTACACATTCCATTGCAAAAAAGATCAATTACACTAATTACACAGTTTTTAAATTGCAATTTATCAAATAACAATTACTTTATTCAAGTAATTAATCAAATAACTCATTACTTTCTTCACAATATTTGTAATAATATTATACATTGTATATGTATATATCATGCATGTCATTGTGTAGTATATATTCATGTAAGAATAGTTTAAGGGTTGCATTTGATAATCATTAGTAATTTTAATGGTTTGTCATTTAGGCTGCATCTCTCTGGTCTGAATACTTTGACAACAATTTTAAATACTCGTTCGACAGGAGCTATATGGCAGATATGGCTTCATCAGAACATGGAAGTTTTATACTTCCGTGATCAGAAAATGTGTTGATAAAAGAAGGAATTTGTTCCTATTAACCTGCTAATACATTAAGGGGTTTTGACATCTCAGAAATGAAGTCATTTAATTTTAACATAATACATGTATAAATAAATTATAAAAAATTGATTTACTTTAAAAATATTAAAAGGTCTGCTTGTCACAATATTGAAAATATCTTTTAGTACAAACAATGTATATAATGTCTAAACTAGTATATGATTCTCACATTTTTTGCTTAAATTATAAGACTATTCAGAAAAAAATTCTGTAGGTCAAATGAATAATATTAAATCTTTGGAATAAATAACAGACTTCATATCAATTAAAAATATTTGATATCAATATTTAGAAAATAAATATAAATCCTTATCAATTACACCATAAAAGAACATGTAATTCAAATGTAAGTCAAAAGTAATTGAGCATTACATGCTTTTTTCATTGTAATTAATTAAATTGTCATTATATTTAATTAAACAAATGCCCAACACACAGCATTCAATTACATATTACATATTACAAAATTGTAAGCATAACACTTAATTACCATTACATTTCCAATTACCCCATCCCTGGTTTGATCCTAACCTTAAAGTAATTGCAACAGAAGATTTTTAGGTTTTCATCTTTAGCATTTTAATCCAAATATAAACAATACACAGAAAAAAAGTCCAACAAAACCTAACTTGACGAAAATTTAAACGAACGATTTTAATATTCCTATGGAGATTTGCCTTGAAAGGGTGGATAACTCTGCGAAAAAAGCAGAAATATTCATAATAATTGATACGAAATTATTTTGTGTTACCGCTTCTATTCAACAGAATGTATTAATTCTTGATATTTTAGCCGTCTTTAGATTATCAAACCCAACTCTAAAGGTGCCATTATATCTTTTATTGAGCTATAACCTAGATTTCATTATTCAGATGTTTAAGCATGTCAAGGGATTGAATCTCAAATTTGATAAAACTAATTAAGCATATATTCTTCTTTTTGGGGTTTAAAGTTCTTTAAACAAGGTAAATGCTGATCGAATATAATTTACAGATATAAACAATACCAAATATTCACATATTTTTTTCAAAATAGTTACAAAGCCATAAATTTGCATTTTCTTCAATGAAAAATGTACAAAAGAAATATACCAACAATACTTTGGTTTTGTACATTTCATGAGCAGTAGATTATATCATATAGTCAAATATGAAATTATAACTCCATCAAAGTATCAAGCTTCCATGAATTTAAGAAAATCAACAAAAAACTGCCAAAAAAAACGACTCAATTTTGCATAGTTATCTCCCTTTTAATTTCCATAAGAAATTAAAAATGCTGATTTTAAGTTTTCCTCAAGGTTGATTTTATGGGATTTTTTTCTGTGTATATTTGGGGCTGAATACTATAGATTAGAACTGAAACATTTTCTGTTGCAATTAGTTTCAGTTCAAACTTAGTTTGACTGGACTATTCACTCGAAGACATAAGCCCGAATTCCCAGCTACTTTGTAGCTGTGGTCTTATCAGACATCATGCTGATGCCAATAACCCCAGACCATGTATCATGCTGGGTTTGTTGATCTTAATCCCCTGACTAACTGGTCACTTGCATATCATATTACTTAATATATATTAGTTTCAGCATTTATTTCAAAGTACAGTTATAAATGTGTATAAATGATTTCTAGTGAATATTGATATAGAAATAGAACAATAAAGTTTGATCATGTGAAGTTGGACATCAGAAATTGAAATACAAAAAGAAAACTATTACAGTAATTACATCATAGTTAATGTTCATATTTTAAAGGGATTAAGTTTTTAACGTAATTTATAATATGTCATATGTAAATCATTTTGCACAGTAGCAAATATTTCACATTTTCAAAAAAAAAAGTTGACATTATTCTGAAGTTGTCAGACAATAATTGGTATGATGGGAAATAAGAGAACACATTGATTAAAACACTGTATTGTTTTAGAGAAAAAAGGGGGATTGCTATTTGGAGGTCACAGTAATTCATATTTTTCGTTTTCTGGTAACCAAATTTTTTTTATTTATAAAAATCAGTTCTTTTGATGACATTTGATTTTGTGTCACAAAACTATTGTGTGTCAAATATTCAATCACAAGCCAAATTATGAGCTGTTTTTAGCTTAAATGGTGTGTCCATACTTGCTCGGCTGTTCTGTGTTCCACCTATACGGGAAATTTGGTTTGCAGTCACTCTAATAGCCTCTTGTTATACTTGAATTGGGGAAATCATTGTTAATTTTGGAATATGGCACCATCATGCATAGATCATAGAACACAGCGACAAAAAGATTTTAAAGCCCTCCCCCTTTTTTTTTCAAAATCTGTGTGGTTTTTTTCTCTATTAATCCTCGCTGTGAATAGTAAACTTAGAATTGAAAGTAAGTAGCAAATTAAGTTCATTTTGAGCATATTTATTTTCATATAGTTACGAAAAAAAACGTGAAAAAAAATTGGAATTGATAGAAAACTAAGAAAAACACCAGATTTAAAAAGGGGGAGGGCTAATAAAGTTGTCTTTTTAGCCAATATTTATGGCATAAACCAGATCATTTGTAAAGGTGAGGCTAATAGGGTTTTCCCCCCTGAATTTACATCAGTTTGAAATAATTCAATAAATTGTAAGAATTTAAGTAATTCAATTAATTAATAAGTTAAATTTAAGTATTTAATAAATACTGTAAAATGCAGGTACCTATATATTACGATAATTTTAAAGTAACGAAATAGTACTGAATATTAAAAGTAGATTTCCAGTACTACAGATTTTTAGTACAGAAATAGTACCTATGCAAAGGTAGCTGTGTATCTAAATTATTTTCCCCAAATAACAAGATGCACAAACCATTGTTCTTATAAAATACACAATAATCAACCTACATTTCCCACAAAATGATAAATAGTTTAAATTTTAGTTTAATGTTTGACATTTTCCCACAAAAAAATTGAAATATTAAATGTTAGACTTTGCTTTGATATCAAATTTTTTTTTTCCATGAAATATTTTAATATTTGCTAGATGAGTGGTGGTGTATTTAATGTCCAGTACAATTCATTATAGTAATACTCCAGACAAAAATTTAAATCAGTCTTCAATGTAGAAGTCTGGTTGGGAAAAAACTAGAGGCTCTTAAGAGACTGTGTCGCTCACCTTGCTCTATGTGCATACATGTATTAAACAAAGGACACAGATGGATTCATGACAAAATTGTGTTTTGATGATGGTGAATTGTTTGTAGATCTTACTTTACTGAACATTCTTGCTACTTACAATTTTCTCTATCTATGATAAACTTGATCCTTTAGTTACAGAGAAACTATTTGTTAAATTGTACAAAAATTTACCAAATTAATGAAAATTGTTAACCAGATGCTCCGCAGGGCGCAGCTTTATACGACCACAGAGGTTGAACTCTGAACGGTTGGGGCAAGTATGGACACAACATTCAAGCTGGATTCAGCTCTAAATTTGGATTGTGATTAAATAGTTGACACAGCATAGGTTTCTGACACAGAATGAATGTGGTCTAATAAACTTCAATTTTTTTTGGCCTTTGAGCAATTCACTATGCTGTTGAATATTAATCCTCTCAAAAAAATGTTTGAAGAAATTTCTTTTTATTTATGAAATCTGAAATGAGACAAATTTACCCCCCCCCCCCCACATTTTTTTTTCTTACATCCCCCTTCCCCTTTTTCCAAAACTGATCTCAATTCAAATTTCTAATGGATTTTGCAACAATATCTACTGATTTAAATACATCATAAAATATTAAAATGTAAAATAAAGTGCTTGTTATCACTGAATGGTAAAGATTGTTTTAATTTATCAGTTGGTAGTAAAAGTGAATATACATTGTATATTGTATAAAACAATGATTTAAGTTGATTCAACTACTATTCTGGACAAAGAAAGATAACTCCAATTGAACATTTCTTGCTATTGTGCAATTAGATATTTCTTGCTATTGCCCATTTCTGTGCAATTGAAAATATTTGCTATTGCACAATACTGTGCAACTGAAGATTTCTTGCTATTGCTGAATACTGTGCAATTGAAAATTTCTTGCTATTGCACAATACTTTTTAAGACCAAAATTTAAGAATCTACATACACAGTTAGATTTGGCATAGCAAAGAACCCCAATTATGTAATTTTTGATGAAATCAAACAAGGTTTAATTTTGGATCCTGATTTGAACCAACTTGAAAACTGGGCCCATAATCAAAAATCTAAGTACATTATAGATTCAGCATATCAAAGAACCCCAAGAATTCAATTTTTGTTAAAATCAAACTAAGTTTAATTTTGGACCCTTTGGACCTTAATGTATACCAATTTGAAAACGGGACCAAAAATTAAGAATCTACATACACAGTTAGATTCAACATATCAAAGAACTCCAATTATTCAATATTTGATAAAATCAAACAAAGTTCAATTTTGGACCCTTTGGGCCCCTTATTCCTCAACTGTTAGGACTAAAACTCCCAAAATCTAACCCAACCTTCTTTTTGTAGTTATAAACCTTGTGTTTAAATTTCATAGATTTCTATTCACTTATACTAAAGTTATGGTGCGAAAACCAAGAATAATGCTTATTTGGGCCTTTTTGGCCCCTTATTCCTAAACTGTTTGGACCTCATTTCCCAACATCAATCCCAACCTTCCTTTTGTGGTCATAAACCTTGTGTTCAAATTTCATTGATATCTATTTACTTATACTAAAGTTATTGTGCGAAAACCATGAATATTGCTTATTTAGGCCCTTTTTTGGCCCCTAATTCTTAAACTGTTAAAAACCAAAACTCCCAAAATCAATCCCAACCTTCCTTTTGTGGTCATAAAACCTTGTGTCAAAATTTCATAGATTTCTATTTACTTAAACTAAAGTTATGGTGCGAAAATTAAGAAAATGCTTTTTTGGGCCCTTTTTGGCCCCTAATTCCTAAAATTATGGGACCAAAACTCCCAAAATCAATTCAAACCTTCCTTTTGTGGACATAAACCTTGTGTTAAAATTTCATAGATTTCTATTTATTTTTACTAAAGTTAGAGTGCGAAAACTAAAAGTATTAGGACGACGACGACGACGCAGACGACGACGCCAACGTGATACCAATATACGACCAAAAAATTTTCAGTTTTTGGGGTCGTATGAAAATTGGCTATTAAGGGCAATAACTCCTAAAGGGGCCAACTGACCCTTTAGGTCATGTTGACTTATTTGTAGATCTTACTTTGCTTAACATTATTGCTGTTTAAGCCCCGGTCACAACAGATCGATTTTTTGTCGTGGAAGATATTTCGAGTGGTCACATCAGCTACGACATGTCCGCGATGGTTCCACGATTGGTACAAGACAGAAACAAAGAATTGTAATTGTACTGTCGTGGGTTTGTCGCAAGTCGGTCGTCTAACAGTCGTGCGACAGTCGTGTGATAATCGTACGACAATCGTGAGTTGTTTGGGGCTATATTTATGGTTTTCATGTCAATGAATGCGCGTGTTCCTGTCGTGTCACTGTCGTGCAACTGTCGTACGACTGTTGTGCCACTGTGATGCAATTCTCAACAAAAACTCTTGAAACATGCCAGGCTCCATCCGCATGAATCCGACGAAATCACCGGCAGATTCCCGTTCCAACTCTTACATCAGTGTACTATACTGCCAAAACATTGGGTGCCATTCGATCCATGGCCTAACCAGCCAACGTCGGGCGTTTCGCTGGTTCCTATACTGTTCACGGGCTCGGATCAACGCTAATAGGACCATATTTTGCTCTTGTTGTAGTCCGCTAAGGCGCATATTCAACGGCGCCAACATCGTTCTGATGAAATAGCCATCCTGTTTAAACGGTAAACGATATGTTTTTAAAAACATTCATACTCAGCGAATTGTGTTCTTCTAAATACAACGAAAATATGTTGCACGACAAACGTACCACTATCGTACGACAGGCAATCAATGTTGTGCGATCATTGTACGAAATTTAGTATTCGTGAGACAATCGTGCGACTGTATCTCGAGTGTCTTGCGACAGTCGTGAGATTGTCGTATGACAGCCGTGCGACGATTGTTTGATTAAAACGCATTATATTGATACCAACGACAATATGTTCATCGCACAAAAGTCGCACGACGATTGTAAGACACTTTCACGACAGCCATAAGAAAGTGACACGATAAAAAATCGTAGAGCAAAAAAGGTCCATCTCCAATTTTAGTCCCACGACACACGACAGTGCCACGATGCTCAAAATATCGTGCGACTGTCGTGCGATTGTCGTACGACGACCACAGATGATCCGCGATTTGATCAAATTTTATGTCGTGGCGCTGTATGGATGAGTCATAGCTTCGTTGTGACCAGGGCTTTACAGTTTATCTCTTTCTATAATATTATTCAAGATAATAACCAAAAAACAGCAGAATTTCTGTAAAAATTACCAGTTGGGGGACAGCAACCAACTAACTCGTTGTCCAATTCATCTGAAAATTTCAGGGCAGATAGATCTTTACTTGATAAACAATTTTACCCATGTCATATTTGCTCTAAATGCTTTGGTTTCAGAGTAATAAGCCAAAATCTACATTTTACCCCTATGTTCTATTTGATGCCATGGTGGCCATCATAGTTGGTTGGCTGGGTCACCGGACACATTTTTTAAACTAAGTACTCCAATGGTGATTGTGGCCAAGTTTGGTAAAATTTGGCCCAGTATTTTCAGAGTAGAAGATTTTTGTAAAAGTTAACGACGACGGACGACGACAACGGACGACTACGACGACGGACGACGACGACGGACGCCAAGTGATGAGAAAAGCTCACTTGGCCCTTTTGGTCAGATGAGCTAAAAATTGAAGTATTGTCAAGCAGGGGAAGTGACTGCCAAAATACTACACCATTTCTTAAAATATAGGCCGAGTAGTATGTAACGAAAGTCATGGATGACGAAACTAATGAAGGACTGATGGACATGCTGATTGCAGTATACCTCACACTCTGTGGGTGGGATTTAAATTTATTTTTCGTGGATACCAATTTTCATGGACTGAGAAAAAAAAATCATTTTTTTTATTCTTCAATTCGTGGTAGGTAACCAATATAACCAAGAAATCCAAGAAAATTGGTATACGTCAAATAACAATAATGAATCCACAGTATATCAGAATATTTATACTTTACTATTGATCCATTATTACAAAACACACCATTTTATATATTATATCATAATTAGAATAGGACACTTCATTGCGAGTAGGTTCCTACCCTTCTCTGTGTCCCATCATACTAAAACGTGTTGACTAGCAATTCCAACTTCCAGAGCTTGGACTTCATGTTCAACGTAAAATTGGATGATTTGTAAAAGTTAATGATAAGAATGCCTATTTTTTGTACTTCAAATGATTTATCTATTGAATCATATATTCCTTTGTTTATCATGTTTATAAGATTATAAAGGTGTGGACAAAAATGTTAGATTAATTATTGCAATTGCAGGCAAATCTGCATACAGATTTATGTACCAAATTCAGAATAAAATTTCTTATTTTTGACATTCTCATCCAGTCTCATTATTCATATTTATAAAAAAAAAAAACATCTCCATAATTACTGAATTCTTTCACATTTGCATCTTTCTGCAGACGACACAACTTTATTTGGTTATTTTGTGTAATAGCTTAAATTGCGTAACTTGAAATATTTTTTTTTATCCTCTTTGTGTGTATTTGCACATGAGGCAACTTCTGAATTGCGTAATCTCTGTATAATAGTTATCAAAAGTACCAGGATTTTAATTTAGTACGCCAGACGCGCGTTTCGTCTACATAAGACTCATCAGTGACGCTCAAATCGAAATATTGATAAAGCCAAACATGTACAAAAATGAAGAGCATAAAATACATAAACATTTTTTCTATTTCACCACATAATTTGTTGAGCCTAATACTTTGTATCAAAAACATAAACAATCATGGCAATAAAAAGAAAAACAATTAATACAATAAATACAAACACATATAAAAATAAAAATTACATGAAATAATGTAGCACACACTAAAATTAATCCCTCACATTGTATCATACACTATAACGTATCCCTCATAATAAATAACATATTTACATGACCTATCAGATTAAGTAGGTAAAACAATAATCAAAAACATAGTTCTAAACCTTAATAAAGCACCCAATTTGTGAGGGTCTAGTTTGGGGAATCTTTCTTTCTGTATGCACATATTTAAGTCCAATTCCCTCTGAGGAATCTTCCTTTCTGTATACATAAATTTAAGTCCAATTCACTCTGGGGAATCTTCCTTTCTGTATACATAAATTAAGTCCATTTCCCTCATGGGATTCTTCCTTTTATATACATTTATATTTGCTAATATCAAATTTATTTTAAGATTTAAATTAAATAGTCTTTCAAATGTTGTTTCTGTTTCATCATTTGATACCATCAAGGTACCTTATAATTTGTTTTTCAGCCAATACTTACATTATTGGACTTCTCATATGTACAAAATCCATGAAATTTGTTGATGTGTATACCTGTTTTACTTTTTTGGAATCGAGGGTCACTGATTAGTATTTTGTAGACAGACGTGCGTCTGGCGTTAAATACAAAATTTGAAACTTGAGTTTATTTATCCACAAATTATAAGTATATGCTCAAAAGCAATGAAGTATATTTCATAATTCAATCCCCGAATGCCTTAAATGGACAACCCTCCTTCATCTAGTTTTATATCACATTTGCATAACTTAAAAAATGTTTAAAATATTGAACTCATTCTTTATAAAATTAATCATATTATACGAAGGGATGATTTCAACTTCACCATTTGGAACTCTTGGTTTGATAGCTTCCTTGTGAGCAGCAACACTCTATCAAGAAAAATCATGATAGGAAATGCAAGCACGGGAATATCGTATCAATTGGGAGATTCCCCCCCCCCCTATGTAGGTGCTGCTGGAATGTTGCTACTTAGAAATGAAAAGTTCACAATTGGAAAGCTGAAATCATCTCTTTTGTCGTAAAGTTTTGTTTTCAACCGACCCTCATTGTCAATTTCTAGATGTAAGTCAAAATATGAGGCCTACTTAACTGTATCTGTATCATCCTCTATCTCTAGTTAATAAAATGACCTATCATTTTACAGGTTGGTAAATCGCCTGTCGCAATGTGCATTATAAATGTTACATTATTTAATTATTTTGTCTTGCAATACACAAATCAATTGATTTGGGTATTTTTTTCAATTTCTATCTTACTAAATTGTGCGCTTCCCTGTAATCCTTGTCCAGCCAATGGAGAAAAGCGCTATTGCATCATTTTCCCCATGCTGAACTAAATCTATGCATTGATTACGAAATCTTTAAAGTATATATTATCGTAGTGTATGAAATTGATAGCATTTGTTTGTTTTTTTAAACGAAAGGGTATTTCTCGGCTACAATGTCGAAAAGATACCACAACTGTAAATTGAACCTTCGAATGTCAACGCTTTCTAAGGTGTAATAATGCTTCATTGGTTTTCCTTTTCGAAATCAAAGTGCGTCATGTTGTATAGGTTTGGTGAATTGATGGTTAAAGTTCAATTTCTGTATAATGCATTGCGTATCATTCCCAGACAAGTTATTGAGAACTAATATTGATGTCTTGTCTTTTCTCTGCATTTCGATTTGTTGTTTTGTTGTTTTTGTGTTTTAACGATTGTGTTTACTGTTGATTTCCCCCCTTTGGTATCCTACACCTACTTAAGGTATTCCCCAAAACGTTTCTCATATATCATGAGACTTAGCTTTTTATAAATAGATCCAAGCAAATCGAATGATTTCATGTTTGTCCACGACTGCATAACAATGGAATATTCGATACATGTTTTAAAATAAACATAAATAAAACTTACGTATCAATATGAAATACTATCATTTACCAGTATTTTATCATTAAACTATAAAATGAAGTGTTATTCTTTTAATGGTTTAGATTACATCTCTTTTTATTTACACAGATCGAAATAAAAAAAAGACAGGGGATATTTTTTACCCTAACACTTGTGCCGTGTTCGGATATATTCTTTTCGTGTGTGTTATCTAGGGTAATTGATCTTCAACATTTTATCAGTTGTAATCTGCATCTCCACAAAATATTACATTAGATTTTGTTTTTAATTATTTTAAACGATCATAAATCGCCTCTATCAACTGATCAGATAGTAGTTTTTAGTTGACCAAATGCATATACATACATTAGATAAAGCTGAATATGTAGTATAACCATTTGTCTTTTACAAAACAACTGGTATATGATGATTGTAATGATACTACGTGGATGAATTTATCGGTTTTCTAGAGCTCAATCATGTAAATTAATAACGCGTCATCACTAGTACGGTTCAATGTTTACGATTATAAAGATTAGTTGGTGTAATGGGAAGATCATTTCGACGAAGAAGAACTCTGGGTGTATAAGGAACATCGCACTTTTATAAATCTATACAATACTGTGGATCTAATTTTGAATATTTTAAGGATGAAATGAAGGTCTTTACGTTGAGAAGTTCATCATTTGTTAGAAACTAATATTCATGGTTAACATTTACCCGTCAAAGCTAGCAAAATGAAAATGATACTCTCCAACCACGTCACAATTAGTAAAAAGTAAATGTCATGTTCTTTTAACCTGTAAAAAGTAAAATCACAAAAATACTGAACTTAGAGGAAAATCAATTCGGAAAGTCCATGATCACATAGCAAAATCAAATAACAAAACACATCAAATACGAATGGACAAGAACTGCCATATTCCTGACTTGGTACAGGCATTTTCAAAATGCCTGTACTAAGCATTCTTTTGTAAAAGCCTTCTCTTTTTGTAGACAATAGCTATGTAATACTAACTTACACGAACAATAATAAACAATATAATGCAACGGAACAGAAGAACGGCCCAAAGAAATAAAATTAAAAAAAAAGCGTTGATCTTAAAAATAAATTTTAAATAGAAATATTGTATAAATGAACAAACTGAAACAGATTGTGTTGACGAAAACATATGTCTATACTATAATTGATTTAATGCGTAATGTATATAATTATTCAAAATAGAAGGTGCGCAATTAGACAGCAGTTGCGTGTTGCAATTTAAGATCAATTTCCTATCAATTACTGTGATTTGCTTTCAGTTACAGATTCTTGACCAAGGAAACCACAGGTTTGTACAATTTGGTCAAACTTTCAGTATTCTAAGTGTTCTTCATGTACATGAACATTTTGTGTTAGTTATTTTGTTAAGGG
The DNA here is from genome assembly GCF_965363235.1 of Mytilus galloprovincialis. Classification (NCBI taxonomy): domain Eukaryota; kingdom Metazoa; phylum Mollusca; class Bivalvia; order Mytilida; family Mytilidae; genus Mytilus; species Mytilus galloprovincialis. Next base: position 41,714,054 of record NC_134851.1, on the reverse strand, counting down.
AAATAATGTAAAATGTCATATATATCAAGTATTTTCGTTTGATATATGAACGAAGAAATTTTAGTGTTGCCTGCAATATTTAACCGACGAAAATAAATAATGTATCGCACCCATTTCAATTTCGTCTCGTTATTATCCAATATATTCATTTTTGTTTGAGCTAGTTATAGGATCGTGTGCATTAGTCCACGATTTCTTTTTCTTAGAGTGATAAAACTTGCGATTAGGTCAATTTACTGCTATTTCATTTTTTTAATTTTTATTTTCTCATGACTTACCATCTTCGGATGAATATAGGGCATGTTTAATAAAATACGAAGCACAATGTCCTTGAATTCAACCTTAAAAATCAGTGTTTAATGTTGGCCTTTTTCTAAACAAATTGTTTTTAAACAAATGGTCGAGATTTTTTAAGGAAAATTTGAATGAGAAAAAGGTGTTCTTAATTATAATAAAATCACTACATTTTTGTACCTCTTCTTTATAACTGTAATGTAATGAAGGACAATAATACATAATACCAATAAATCACTAAATCGTATACAAATTTTCTGTTCGGTATATTAAGTCCTACTACAACATTCTAGTGTTCAATTATATATTATTGGATCCTTTAAAAAACAGTCTTTAGAACTAAGAACAGGGGACTCATAATAATCGTTTAAACTTCATGCTTCTTTTAAATTTAAAAATCAATAAAAATAAATTGAAGTGAACCACGGAATTTAAAATACAAGTGACGACAGTGAAGTATCAGAAAAATTCTATGAAGTAAAAATTCAAATATAGCTCCAGGCAGATCGAATGATTTCATGTTTGTCCACGACTGCATAACAAACACATATTGATTTTACTCCGTTTATTCCTCTACCAACAAGCTTTATTTTGGTGTTTTAATTTTGCCTTGATTAAGGATTAACGGTTTGCAGCAGTCCATTCCATTACTCAAAATAAGCTATTTTGTAATGTTCAAGCGTAGTTTGATACTGCGTTGCGGAACATATCGACTATAAACCTTTTGTCTTTTTTGATAAGCTTTCAAATGAGGTATAAGTTATATCTATAATTAAGGAATCAAGGGTCGAATCAGTCTATTCTGTATTCAAAGTATCCATTTCATTATTCAAAATTGGTTACTTAATAATTTTACGCATACTGTGGCATTTAGGTCCTCCGTAACCCATGTAATGGTCATTGCGACACATATAGTTTTTACTCCGTTTATTCCTCTAACAATAAGCTTTATTTTGGTGCATAAATTTTGCCTCATTTAAAGATTGACGGCTTGCAGCAGTTCATTTCATTATTTTAAATCAGCTATTTCTTAATGTTCAAGCGTATTTTGATATTTAGGTCCTTCGTTACTCTTCTAATATGCATTGCAGATAATATAAACATTTTGTGTCTCTTTTGATAAGCTTTCAAATGAAGCATAAAAGAAGGACGAAAACTACCAGAGGGACAGTCAAACTCATAAATCGAAAATAAACTGACAACGCCAAGTCTAAAAATGAAAAGGACAAATAGACAAACTATAGTACACATGACACAACATGGAAAACTAAAAAATACTGTAAACCAACTTATTTTCGCGAGCTATTTATTTTCGCAACTTTCGCGAGTAGAAAAATAACGCGAATATAAATCGTCGCGAACATTTAAAACTTAGATCTTTCCTTCAAGTAAATAAGAAAAGCGCGAAATAAAATAGCCGCGAAGTGGCCAAGAAAGGGTAGAACGCGAAATAAAGTATCCGCGAAAATAAGTTGGTTTACAGTAAACAACACGAACCACACCAAAAACTAGGGGTGATCTCAGGAGTTCAGGAAGGGTAAGCAGATACTGCTCCACATGTGGCACCCGTCGTGTTGTTTATGAGATAACAAATCTGATAAATAGTCTAATTCGGTAGGTCACATTCCTAAAAGGGAAATTAAGGGGATTGTAGTTACAACGTAAGGAACAGATCCAATATCATTTGTGAAACGGTTAATTCATAACGGTCAGCCAACTCGTGATGGTGTCCGTAAAATTTAAGAAGAGAAGATTTCAACTTCACCATTTGAAACTCTTGATTAAATAGCTTCATTGTGACCAGCAACCCTCTATTAAGAAAACAATTATAGGAAATGCAAGCATGGGGATATCGTATCAATTGGGAGATATATACACAGGTATATATATGTATGCAGGTGCTGCTGGAATGTTGCAACTTAGAAATGGAAAGTTCATAATTGGAAAGCTGAAATCATCTCTTTTGTCGTAAAGTTTTGTTTTCAATCGACCTTCATTGTCAATTTCTAGACGTAAGTCAAGATATGAGGCCGAATTAACTGTATCTCTTGTATCCTTTATTTCTAGTTCAATGAGATAGATGCGTTCGACATAGTCACCAAATTTGGAATTATTTAGTGAAACAACATCATATATAAGGTGTATCTATAATTAGGGGCTAAAGGGCCACAGCAGTCCATTTCATTATTTAAAAATTGGCTATTTCTTACTTCTCAGGCGTATTTTGGCATATTGGTCCTCTGTTACCCCTCTTATCGTCAATGCGGCACATATCGTTTACATTCAGTTTATTGCTCTATTAATAAGCTTTAATTTTGTGTAAAACGATTGCCTTAGTTAAGGGCTGACGGCTTGCAGCAGTCCATTTTATCAATGATATGGTTTTTGAATTTTTGAATATCTAAGGCTTTTCTACCTCAGGCATAGATTACCTTAGCTGTATTTGGCAAAAAATTTTGGAATCTTGGTCCTTAATGCTCTTCAACCTCGTACTTTATTTGGCCTTTTGAACTTTTTTGGATTCAAGCGTCACTGATGAGTCTTTTGTAGACGAAACGCGCGTCTGGCGTATATACAAAATTTGGTTCTGGTATCTATGATGAGTTTATTTATTATTCAACATGATATTTGGTTGAAATATGTCTACATATCATCAAATATATGTTTATTTTATTATAAAGCTTTTGTTTAATTTTAGTCTGCATATTTCCATCTTTGTTGCAAAGATATAATTCTCTATTGTGTTGTTTGCTAAAGCGGGTTTAAATCCCGATTTAATTCTAAAACGGATGATTGCTGTCCGCATTAGTTTTTTTAAATGTATTTTATATCAAAACTGGGAATAAATTTCAATCCTTTTGCTAAAACTTACATGTGTATTTCATAGTGAAAAACTAACATGCTACAGTTATTCAATGATATTTTTTTCACATTTTCATGAAAGTTTTTTTGTACGTTTAAAATGGCCTTTGTTATTATTATGTATACGAAGTTTACTTTTGTATTCTGTTAATCTTTTGTTTCTATTACCTTTTTCTGAGAGATCTTTTTTCTATTTCTCATAGTAAATATTTGTTGAAACTTCTTTTGTAAAACAACCCTTTTGATTGTTTGTATGTAATTTACTTATTCTACTCTATTTGAGAGATGAAGTAATATGTGTTGAAATAAATTGTATATGTAAACTCTGCGGCAAACAATGTGTACTTTAAATACATATCAACAAATACCACGTCTATGTTCAAGTCTAAGACTTGGATTCTGATTGGATATTCCAATTCCACCTCGTCACTCGCAACAAGTAACAACGTTCGTCACTTGAATTCTTAATTTGATTTGATATTACCTGAAGAGTGTAGATCAGTTACTATGTCATCGAACCATTTAACTCTTGTCATGTGTGTGTACTTTATTAGATATCAGATAATAATCTAAAGCTTAATTGTTGATAAACTAGTAAGATAAATTATAATGCTTATTAAGTTCCTTGGTATGTATATGAACATTTTTGAGTATGCCACTGTCTGTAATAAATCCCCCAATAAATTGTTATTCCTGACCTGAATAATTAAGTGGGTGAACAGCTTATAGTCAAAAAACACCAACTAGATGAATTTGATACCATCTATTATACTTACAATAAAGAAATAAAACAAAATATCATACCTTGATAAACTCAATATATAAAGTGTAAATCTCAAAATATTTAGCTTTCATTTTATAAATACCGACTGTACATAATATCAAATGTCCTTCACATTTAAATGTGACGTATTTAATCACGTGACATTAATTGCTAGAAAAAAGTCTTTTTAACAAGGCGTATATATATCGGTTTATCAAATATATCTTTGTAACTAAGACAGTTGGTTTTATATAATTTAACTAAAAATTAAGATATTATACTTTTGATCTTTTTTATGAATAAAAGGCAATATATATATCAGTTTAATTGATATATATATATGATTAAAGATCGTGCATCCTTAAGTAATATGTTTGAAGCAAGCGCATAGGTCATCATTCATGGGCGTTTTTCAATAAAAAAAACGTATTTTCTTGTCCCAGCCACTTTAAAAAAAATGTGTTTGATCTTTGCAAGTAATTTTTTGTGCAGTCAGTACATTGAATTAGATTTAACATTTTTAAGCAAAGAAACAGTTTATTTTCTAGAGGGATTGATAAGATATTGACTCCTGAATGGTCCAAAACAACCAAAATGGCATGTCCCTAGACCGCCTGTTCAACATTCATACTCTAAAATATCGTAAAAAAATGAAAAAATAAATGTTATTTTTACTTTACATAAGTTCTTTAATAATTCGAAAGTATGTTCAGAGCCAACATATTTTAATAAACAGCTTTCAATATAGGATTTTTAATTTCAGAAGGTGTGTCCCTCACAAAATGTCCACTACGAAACGAAGTCATTAAAAGGAGTAGGTCCGGTAAGGGCCGATTTTGGCCTCAAATTTAAGGTTCATCCAACGAAAGATTTTGGACACTTTTTAAACACTTAAGTGTCTATTTCAATTGATTCAGTTAGTTTATGTGGAAGATTTTAACTGATTTAGTCATTAAAAACGCTCCGATTCAAGCTTAAATATGAAAAATCTATCACATATGCAAAAAAACGTCACTTTTCATATGGTTTTTGTCAAAAATGAAAGTGGCCGCATCCGTGTTCATCCTTAACCTTTATATATCTTATGTATTATCATCAAATACAACTTGCATTTCAATATTATGTATGAACACGAATGCGGCCACCGTCTAAAATTTAACTAAAATGCTAAAATTGTGAAGATTTCAGTGATTTAACATGACTTAATGATGTTAGTAGCCGATATATGTGCATTGTATTGTCAAAAACAGCCCATATTTGTGTAGTAGAAGTATTTTACTTTCCAATAACATGAATAAATAGCCAAAAGATTACATTTTCACAATTTTGGGGCCAAAAAGGGTTCTTACTGAACCTACTCCTTTGACAATAAACAGTTTTATAAAATCAATGTAATTTTTGTTTGCAAGAGATATAAACATTGGGGTCTTACAAAAGAAGTGATGCTTTTATAACGACAATTAAATTGTTGGTAAGAAATAGAGTGATACCGTATTTTTTGTAAATGTCCACTACGAAACGGGTCAAATCTCCTTCAGTATCTGTTTTTAAAATTATGAAAAAAATATCAGTGTACAGCTTAATAAATGCTTTGATGAATACAATCAGTCTTGTTACTATTGCAGTATAGGGATTGTGGGGGGGGGGGGGAATAAAACATGCGAATATGTCCCCTACGAAACGGTCCCCTACGAAACAAGTATGGGAGAAAAACGTTTCGTAGTGGACACTACCACTACCATGCAGTCTGTTTTTTAAATCTTTTTTCAATTATATCGTGCAAAACAAATAACAAGGGTTATTTACATGTAATTTTTATTATGTTTTTTAACATATAATAGGGTTGATGTCAACTACGAAACTTTTTGTCCACTACGAAACGGTTTTGTCCACTACGAAACGCATCAAAATGTCCACTACGTAACATGAGTTGTACCTTCGTATGTGAAGTACTGTCTAATCTTTATCGATAAAAATGGTTTTCCAATTCAGAAAAAAATGAGATTTTTCTAGTAATTAAAGTAAACAAACTGGAATATCTATAGGAAACATTTAAAATTGCAAAAAATATGTGCGTTTAGAAGACGTTTCGTAGGGGACAAAAGTCCCCTACGAAACAGTACACAAATTATGAAAATAATATCATTTTAAAGAATATTTCAGATTGCACTTTTTGTTTACAAACAGGTCTATAATAGAGGTATCCAAAATAACTCTTGAAATTAAATTTTAGACAAGTTGATTTTCCATTTTTTTAGGTCTGAAAGTTACGCTTTTATTTTCACCACGACACCAGGCTGGAAGATAATGTAAAAGCCTTTAAGAATAAGACCATAATTCAATGAAAAAAATAAGTTTTTCATAGAAAATTATATCGCTAAAGTTAAAGTAAGCACCCCGTGCCTACCTAAGAGTTAATTTTTACATACGAAATGCTGACTTATACGGAAATGATAAGAATGGTACAATAATTATTTGTTCAACCGCTGACAAATAATAGTTTTTTTCTAAATGAAAAATACTAATTGACTTTAACTATCAAACTATAATTATTTAGCTGACCGATAATACTATTATTTTAATAGAGATACGAGTTATATATATATATAGAATATATGTAAAGGATTTTTTTTATTTATTTTCATTAAACAATCTCCATATACGCTTATTATAACTATGATTTCATCTTCTGGTGTAAAGCAATTCTTTACACTTGATTTAGAAGTAAAGAAAATTTACCGATAAACATGCTTCCTCTACATTAAATTTCTATTTACTATTTTTAATTGCATACATTTGAAACCTGTTTTTAATTCGTATGATGTGCTGGAAAAATAATATTCAGGACAATGATTTAGGGTATATAAACTTGTGTTCACTTGAACATATCTTTGATTGACCAAACTTGTCCTTGTAAATATTGGTTTAAATTAATCCCCAACGGGAGTGTACACGGATTTCAATGTATCCTGGCAGCTCTTGAGGGGTGCTCGAAATAACTGAGGAATTTACCAGTACTTACAGTAAATCAGCAAAATTTGTTTGTCTCGTAAGAATGTATAATACAAATGTCAACGATATTGGAACACAATAACTACACTACACACATTTAGAGTGCCAGCAGTCCTCTTTTTAATCAATATATTAATACCTAATAATATTTCGGTAGTTTTGGAACATTAGGCTGACTTGTACAACACAATTATTTGACTAAATTAAAAACTTCATTATGTAAATCTAAAAGCCGCATTATTATTCAGATATACTTTCATATCAGGATGTAATGTATATTAAAAATGCCAACTATTTCGGAACACAATATCAATACAGAATTTAATCCGAATCACTTTAGATTGTAAGAATGTCCTCTTTTTATTCAAAATAATGTCTCCCCACAAAATTTAAGTTGTTTTGATACCTCAGGCTGACTCATTTAACAAAATTATTAGACCGCCTCAACCAAAATAGAGCAAATTTGCACATTTGTAAATATTCTTTTTAGCCAAATAGAAAATCAGCAATAGTTTTTATGTCAGGAATGAATGTACAATACAAAAGTCAGCAATATTGAAACACAATAACTTCAAAATTTTGTCCGCATATATTTAGAGCGGCAGTGTCCATTTGTTCAATAAAATTGAGAATGGAAATGGGGAATGTGCCATAGAGACAACAACCCGACCATAGAAAAAAGAAAAGAAAAAAACAACAGCAGAAAGTCACCAACAGGTCTTCAATGTAGTGAGAAATTCCCGCACCCGGAGGCGTCCTTCAGCTGGTCCCTAAACAAATATATACTAGTTCAGTGATAATGAATGTATATGGTTTTATTGATACGTTACAAAATTTCAGCAGTTTTGATACCTCAGGAATATTGGAAAACATTGATGCAAAATCTTTTCAGCATCAATTAAGATTATCAGCATGTAATCCCTGTATTCATTATATTGAACCGTTACTAAAGTTATTAGTTCATAACAAAACTTCGTTTGCTTATGTCAGAAAACAGTGTTTAAGTCTTTTTATTATACCCGGTCTTTTATTGTGTAAACAATAGTCGCAGTGGTTTTTATTCCCAAGTATAGCAAATTTCTTTGCTCGTTAGACCGTTTATAAATATCATACACATTAACAAAACTTTCATTCATTTCATATTCTTATATAAATTAAACAATGGCTATAAAATTAGACACTTGTGGTCATATACTGCTATCATAAAAGAAAGTTTTTTTTACAATAAGAAGGCAGATAGAAAAGTTATCAAACGCATCGGAAGGATATTTTTATATCAGCGGATATCAGCATCATAAAATTGAGAATGGAAATGGGGAATGTGCCAAAGAGACAACAACCCGAAAATAGAAAAAAATCAACAGCAGAAGGTCACCAACAGGTCTTCAATGTAGCGAGAAATTCCCACACCCGGAGGCGTCCTTCAGTTGTTCTGATACCTCAGGCTGACTCATATAACAAAATTATTAGACCGCCTCAACCAAAATAGAGCATGGAATGCCACTTCATATGACAAAATCATAGTCGACACCTCTTCCAAAATTTAACTTTATGCATTACTTGGATATTTGCATCGTATTTTACCTTGCTTGTCTTGGATTAACGATCTTGTTTTCGACAAAAATATTCTTACGAAAACTGTGCAGTGTCCGAATACATAATATAAAAAAGAAGATGTTGTATGAATGCAATGAGACAACTCTCCACAAAAGACCAAACTGACACAGAAATTAAAAGCTGTAGGTAACCGTGATGCCTTCGACAATGATCAAAGCCCATACCACATAGTCAGCTATGAAAGGCCCCGAAATGGCAATATTAAAAAGTTAAGACGAGAAAACTAACGGCCTTATTTGTTTTAAAAAAAGAACGAAAAACAAATATGTAACACATAAACAAACGAAAACCACTGAATTACAGGCTCCTGACATGGGACAGGAGCATACATACATAATGTAAGTTATGTGTTTGTCTTAATAACGTATACCCGGTATCCAAACAAAATCCAACTTACGTATAAATATTTATCTCAATTGTGCAGTCATGACACAACGCATTGCATTTTTCTAAAAACACATGCATCGAATAAAACCTTTTGTTTCGTGTACAAAGTAGACACAAGCAAACAAACACTAAAAATGCGTTTGTTTTCTTACTACTTGCTATACAAATATGACAAAATCAAAATGCTAAATTTTATTCAATAGCTTTCACTGCTTATCTTTTTGGTCCAAACGTATATCATTAGTCTAGTATCCTAATTGCGCTGAAAGTGTTGTAAGCACTAAACAGGCTCGTTCCGCTTTCCATTCGTACAGTAATTAGGTCATTGGCTGTCAGTCGAACGTTGATAGTTTGGGATGCCATATCATAACTACTGCCAGTGTATAGCCACACCAACCTGTTGTTATTCCTATATATAACACAGTGAGCGGTTAGATAGAGGCCTGACATCATGGACACAGACAATGAGTAAACACCATTTGTTGGAACTGTAAAGGTACCGCCAGCATATTCACCTTGATCATTATCAACGTTTACACTGTATTTGACTATTGAGTTATCTGCAAAATCCCTTGGTACTGTAGCTATAGGTAATGTCACTGTAAAATGAGCTGAAATAATATTTAAAATAAATATAATAAAAATGTATGTATAGTATACACATACACAAACGCCTAAATAGTTCCTCCGAATAAAAAAAAGGTCCTACTGAATCTGTATGACACTTTATCCTGCGGTCAGTTTTCTACTAGGTCCACTGTAAAAAAAAAATCCGAATTCTTGATTTTTGACTGCTGTGTTTTGTTCGTACAAAAGCATATATTGTATTGGATGCAAGTCTAGTTAGTCGCTTCTGTCAATCGATTCCAATTGATGTCAATGTAAATCTTTATAATACAAATTTAAATATATCTGTCGCGGTTTTTGTCTTAGATATAAGAATAAAAGTTAATACTAGTATTCTTGACTTTTTTTATAAATGCATAGTAAAACTTTATACATAAAATTCTGACAAGAAATTGTAACTTACATAAAAGACGTTTTATTCCAGTTGGAATCTGTTATTAATAATATATTTTTATTTTTGTTATAGTTCAAAACAACTCTTTTTAAGGTTGTTTTAGTAATTTGAAAGTAACATCTTAAACTTTAAATTTAAAATTAACATTATCATTATATTAGTATATCCATCTGGCGGTACTACAGTGAAACATGTTTAAATCGAACCTCTTCGGGACTTAAAATTTTGTTCGGTTTTGACCGATGTTCGGTTTTATCAAGTGAACAACGCATACTATTTGATATGACGGTGCTTAAGAACTTGTTTGGTTTATTCAAGTTTTCGGTTTATGCAGGATTTCACTGTATATTTATTGATTGGTTATACTGACATTTATTATTTTCGTTATAGTTAATTAGATAAAAAAAAAAAAAACTACTATTTCTAGTGTCGTTTCAGTAATTTGAATTAAAAGATGTAAAGTAACATTTTAAGTCAACACAATTATGTAATCATTATATAAGTAAATCCGTCATGTGGTACTATATTTATTGATTGGTTATACTGACATATACACTACAGTTTGAGAATATGGTCTTTGTTTGAATATACAATTTACGTTAATTTTTCATTTGTCAATAATATTATGTAACACATAAACAAACAACAACCACTGAATTACAGGCTCCTGACGTTGGACATACACAATGTGGCGGAGTGAAACGTGTTAGCGGGATTCCAACCCTCCCCTTACCTTGGATATTGATATAACAGTATTAACAACATTCTGCTTTTTAAGGTCATATTAATGTGATTTTTAGTCAGATTTATCATCATAATTTTCTTGAAACACCATCAGCTATCAATACATACATATTTTGGTAGCTTAAAATCGTTATTAAGATAAAGTCTAACCAGTACTTGCACGACACATCAACACTAACAAAATGCCTGCTAAAATAGGTGTCATTATGATTGCCTTGACAGTTGATAAGCGTATCTGCAAAAGAGAAAATCGTGAATAAATGACATAAGGAAAACATCGTACACGAATATGTTCAAACATGCATTTACATTATTTAGTAAAAGAAAATAAACAAAGATTCCGAACTAAAAAATGGGATGTCCGTAAAACCTAATCAAATCGAACAACGTAACAAACGTTATTGAAATGTCAACTATTCGAACTTTGGCGTAATAAATGAAGGTACCACCTGAACGGAATCTGACGCATGGCGTTTTGTTTATAATAAATTAATTTGAAATAATATCACGAAATACAAATATCGCTTTTTAGATAGCAATTTAATTTATTGGCCTTCCATTTATGCTTTTGTCGTGTAGTCTTCCATTCATGCTGTTGTCATGTAGTCTTCCATTCATGCTTTTGTCATGTAGTCTTCAATTCATGCTTTTGTCATGTAGTCTCCCATTCATGCTTTTGTCATGTAGTCTCCCATTCATGCTGTTGGCATGTAGTCTTCCATTCATGCTGTTGTCATGTAGTCTTCCATTCATGCTGTTGTCATGAAGTCTTCCATTCATGTTTTTGTCATGTAGTCTCCCATTCATGCTGTTGTCATGTAGTCTTCGTATTCATGCTTTTGTCATGTAGTCTCCCATTCATGCTGTTGTCATGTAGTCTTCCATTCATGCTGTTGTCATGTAGTCTACCATTCATGCTGTTGTCATGTAGTCTTCCATTCATGCTTTTGTCATGTAGTCTTCCATTCATGCTGTTGTCATGTAGTCTTCCATTCATTCTTTTATCATGTAGTGTACCAAAAATTTTTTGCGGTCGTATACAAATTATTGTTACATTGGAGACTACTTTAATAAATCTAGCGTACATTGAAGTGAATTAATGTAACAATAACGCAATGTTACATGTTAGCCGTAGACCCAAATAATATTGTTACATTCGTAATTATTCAGATCCCTACCCAACCATTTATTCCGGTAACTACTAGTAGTCTCCAATGTAACAATAATGTTTTTGTAATTTAGATGTAACCAGTGCAAAAAAGGATATTTACAATATGTGTTGCCAGGTGCGGGTAGCTGACTATGCAGTATGGGCTTTGCTTCTTGTTGAAAGCCATACGTTGACCTATAGTTGTTACTTTCTGTGTCATTTGGTCTCATTGGCAATTATATCACATCCTCTTTTTTTACAATTATGGAGAGTTGTGTCATTGGCAATTATACCACATCTTCTTTTTTACAATTATGGAGAGTTGTCTCATTGGTCATCATACAACATTTTCTTTTCTATATAAGCCTTTATTAAACAGCATAAACTATATAGTATTTTCACATCCATTTCTTTCTGATTGAGAATAATTGATATTCGTCAATTGAAAGTACATGTATATTGACGATCTTGCCCCTGGCTACACAAACACATACTAATGATATACACACAGTCGATGCCTCACGCAGAAGTTCTGTTCATACTTTCGAACACAATTAAAGAAATTCTTATTTCCTTATATCCTGTACAGTAAACTCCCTACCTGCAAAGGAATTTGAATGCATGTTTATGGTCATTACACGTAGATCTTTGATTACTCGAAGTTACTGAAAGCTTGATTGATTGTTGGATTGTTAAACGTCCAGTGGCAAATAGTTCATGCATATTTCGGGACAAATCAAAGTAACAATAAATATAACAGGACGCTAGGTCCTGTAAAACGAATCGAATATTCAATTTATTTTTATTTATTCTAAATTTAAAAGAAGCATGAAGTTAAAACGATTATGAGTCCCCTGCTCTTAGTTCTAAAGACTGTTTTTTAAAGGATAAAATAATATATAATTGAACATTAGAATGTTGTAGTAGAACGTTAATATACCGAACAGAAAGTTTGTATACGATTTAGTGATTTATTGGGATTATATAGTATTGTCCTTCATTACATTACAGTTGTAAAGTAGAGGTAGTGATTTTATTAAAATTAAGAACACCTTTTTCTCATTCAAATTTTCTTTAAAAAATCTCGACCATTTGTCTAAAAACAAGGCCCACATTAAACACTTTGAATTCAAGGAAATTGTGCTTCGTTTTTTTTATTAAGCATGCACTATATTCATCCGAAGATGGTAAGTCATGTGAAAAACTATTAAAATAATGAAATAGCAGTAAATTGACCTAATCTCAAGTTTTATCACTCTAAAAAAGAAATCGTGGACTAATGCACACGATCCTATAACTAGCTCAAACAAAAATGAATATGTTGGATAATAACGAGACGACGGTGTTGAAATGGGTGCGATACATTATTTATGTTCTTCGGTTAAATATTGCAGGCAACACTAAAATTTCTTCGTTCATATATCAAACGAAAATACTTGATATTATCCAATGACATATTACACTATTTCCCTTTACAAAATAGCTAAAACAAAATGTTCATGTACATGAAGAACACTTAGAATACTGAAAGTTTGACCAAATTGTACAAACCTGTGTCTTCCTTGGTCAAGAAGTGAATATGTAACTGAAAGCAAATCACAGTACTTGATAAGAAATTGAAATTGCAACACGCAACTGCTGTCTAATTGCGCACCTTCTATTTTGAATAATTATATACATTACGCATTAAATCAATTATAGTATAGACATATGTTTTCGTCAACACAATCTGTTTCAGTTTGTTCATTTATATAATATTTCTATTTAATTTTTTTTTTTTGGTGATCAACGCTTTTTTGCAAAATTTGATTTCTTTGGGACGTTCTTCTGTTCCGTTGATTATATTATTTATGTATTGTTCGTGTAAGTTAGTATTACACAACTATTGTCAAAAAAAAGAGCGTGCGGTTACAGGTTAGAAGAAAAGGACATTTATTTTTTTACAAATTGTGACGTGGATGGAGAGTATCTCATTTCATATGAGTTTTCTTTTCTAGCTATATTTGAAGAATCAAAATGCATAAGGTAGCTTTGGGCTGCTATATACATGTATTGTTTGCATTTGGAATTGTAGATATTGATCTTTGAGTGTAGGAAAAAGGGACACAGACACAATTGACCAGTCAGTGTTAGGTATCTGAAAGCTGATGTGAGGTCAAGACTAACAATTATACTTGACGTGGTTAATCAGTCGTCATTTTCAGGACACTCATAGAAAACCCTTCAAATACCAAAATTTAATAAAGTTAAATGTTCATTTGTATATTACAACATATTCATAATTCATATATAAAAATAGACATTGTACTTGTTAGAAAATTTTGCAGACAAAGAAAGTTAATGATTATCATAATTATTCACAAATATGTTAGAACATTTAAAAAAGTTATTAATTACATGCATTAATTTCAAGTTGTACAACGTGACAAAATTCAAAAAAATTCAATTGACATTTCAAAGTACTATATATATGTACAATGTACCATTTTCACTATTAAGAATTATTTCAGCAGTTTTTGTTAAATGTTCAAGCTCTATTCAAATCCCGGACCGTTGGTCTGTGTAATCATTTCATGTATTCCTATTTACGAAAGTAGTGTTGTGTGTACTAGAAATTCGTGAATATGACTCTCTTGATTCAAATACAATGACAGATATAAACGAAATTAAACTTTATGTGAAACCTATCCCATAGATCTTTTAAACTTTTCAAAATCCGTGTACAACACCTACGGGTGTTAGTCATGTCTGTGATTTAAAGCAAATCTATACAATTTTTTGTTCTTTACAAACAAAAAGATGTTTCAACTTTTAAATGCAAATAATGAACGAACATTTTTTCTCAAATTATTGATGATTATGACATATAAATGTATATAACTGATTAAGTATAATGCAAACTGTATCTTTTCATCTATATGTTTAATACCTAACACATATACCAGGTATGGCTATAAAACCATATTCGCCTTCTCGTGCGCCGTTTATTCATATCGTAGTTTTCAACGTGATTTGACCATCCAGTATTCATGCAATGATCGTGTTAAAAATCAAAAGTCCTATTATTTTTTAAGTTTATATGAGTTTTATTTTCTACCTATATTTGAAAACAAAATGCATAAGGTAGCATTGAGCTGCTATATACATGTCTTGTAGATATTGTTCTTTGTGTATAAACAAAACAGAAACAGACATGATTGACCAGTCAATGTTATGTATCTTTAATCTGAAGGAAAGTCAACAATAACAATTATATTTGACATGGTTAATAAGTCGTCATTTTCAGGACACTCATCAAAAACCCTTCAAATACCAAAATTTAAAAAAGATAAATGTTCATTTATATACTACAACATATTCATAATTCATATAAACACTAAACATTGTAAATTTTCAACAAATTTTGAAGACAAAGAAAGGTAATAATTATCATAATTATTCACAAATATGTTACAGAACATTTAAAAAAATCTTAGAATTACATGTTATTATTTCTAGTTATACAACTTGACAAAATTCCAATAATGCAACGAAGTTTTAAAGTACTTTATCGGTACCCTGTACTTGTATGATATACAACCTTTACTAATAACATGTCATAAGTATTGTTTTTTGCAAATTTTGTTTAAAGTTTACAAGAATTTTCAAATCCCGGACCGTTGGTATATGTGATTATATCATATATTCATATTTATTTAAGAGTTGATATAGGCAGGATGTATTTGAAATTCTTAAAAAGGACTCTCTTGATGAAAAAACAATGACAGGTATAAACGAAATGAAAAGTAAAGTTTTACCTAGTCCATATATCTTTGAAACCTTTCAAATATTTGTATAACACCTACGGGTGTAAGTCATGGCTGTGGTCTAAAGCAACTCAATACTAGATTTTAACTTGTGAACAAAAAGTTCTATTTTCCTTATACAATAAAAAGTTCATCTTCATTGCAATGAAATAGTGATGTTGAACTAATTTTAGACGAGGACATTGTGATAAACAAGATAGCCAGAAACAGACAAAAATATACGCATCATGTTCTTCACCTTTTTGATAAGTCAACCACAGCTTTACTTATTTGCAAAAGGTATGTCTTAATGAATCATTAAGACAAAATAATCACAAAAAAACAAACGAATACTTGTAAAAAAGTAAGTAAATAAAATAGTTCACAATAATCTAATTTAAGAATTATTTGCTTTTTTCAAATGCTATATATAAAAAAAAGATGTGGTTTGATTGTCAGTGAAACATCTCTCCACAAGAGACCGAAATGACACAGACATAAACAACTATATGTCACCGTAAGGCCTTCAACAATGAGCAAAGCCCATACCGCATAGTCAGCTATAAAAGGTCCCGAAATGACAATGTAAAACAATTCAAACGAGAAAAGTAACGGCCTTATTTATGTACAAAAAAATGAACAAAAAACAAATATGTAACACATAAACAAAACGACAACCACTGAATTATAGGCTCCTGACTTGGGACAGGCATATATATACATAATGTGGCGGGGTTAAACATATAAACGGGATCCCAACCCTCCCCTAACCTGGGACAGTGTTATATCAGTACAACATAAGAACGAACTATAAAAATCAGTTGAAAAAGGCTTAACTCATCAGAAGAACAAAAATACTTGTTTACTATGAAAAACATTGATGTAATTTTTCATAAATAAAGCATGGATAAGTTGACTTTATAACTTTAAAATGAACTAAGCAGGATGCATTATACAGATCGAACGTTTCATGTTGTACGTATACATGTACTTAATGTCGTTGATTGTACAGGCGTTCTCTTTTAATTGGTTGAAGACAAAAACATGACATAATTACTCTACACTGTTTCGTGTACACAAGATGAAGATAAAAAACACAAATTGAAAAAAACATCAAAAGCGTTAAAATAATTTTTGAGCGATTGATAGCTACATATACTGTAAAGCTGTTTGTCTCCGATGGTATCGTTATTTAGCGTACTGTCACTGACATGAATTATATCAGATTGTTCAACAATTGTCTGTCAAGAGACTTTTGAATGTTTGAGATATAACGATTGAAACTTCCACAGGCAACGTTGATTTTAGATGATTTTTTCTACTAATATTCTTGCTGGCTATTTTATTCATAGAGTATCACAAGTATACATACACCATGGCTTTGAAAGAATTAATTAGCGTGCATACTTTAGGTAAAATCAGAAAGCCATTTAGGATGCACCAAATGTATCAAGTGTTCAATTAAACATATTTAACAAGAGTGCACACGCTGAAATGTCTCGCCTTCTTTACTAATTATTGATATTATGTTGATAGTCCTAAGTATAAAGCTTTATTAAAAACTGTCACATAAACTTAGCATTAACCAAGATAACTAAACAAAGACCAAAGAACCATGAAAATGAGGTCAAGGTCAGATGAACCATGCCAGACAGACACGTACAGCTAACAATGCTTCCATACAACAAATATAGTTGACCTATTACTTATAGTTTAAGAAAAATAGACCAAAACACAAAAACTTAACACTAAGCAATGAACCGTGATAATGAGGTCGAGGTCAAATAAAACTTGCGGGACTGACATATAGATCATAAAATATTTCCATACACCAAATATAGTTGACCTATAGCATATAGTATTAGATAAAAAGACCAAAACTCAAAAACTTAACTTTGACCACTCAACCATGAAAATGAGGTCAAGTTCAGATGACATCTGCCCGCTAGACATGTACATCTTACAATCATTCCATACAACAAATATAGTAGATCTATTGCATAAAGTATGAGAAAAACAGACCAAAACACAAACACTTAACTATAACCACTGAACCATGAAAATGAAGTCAAGGTCAGATGACACCTGCCAGTTGGACATGTACACCTTACAGTCCTTCCATACACCGAATATACTAGACCTATTGCTTATAGTATCTGAGATATGGACTTGACCATCAAAACTTAACCTTTTCACTGATCCATGAAATGAGGTCGGAGTCAAGTGAAAACTGTCTGACGGGCATGACGACCTTGCAAGGTACGCACATACCAAATATAATTATACTATTACTTATAATAAGAGAGAATTCAACATTACAAAAAATCTGAAGTTTTTTTCAAGTGGTCACTGAACCATGAAAAATGAGGTCAAGGACATTTGACATGTGACTGACGGAAACTTCGTAACATGAGGCATCTATATACAAAGTATGAAGCATCCAGGTCTTCCACCCTCTAAAATATAAAGCTTTTAAAAAGTTACCTAACGCCGCCGCCGTAGCCGCCGTAGCCGCTGCCGCCGACTGATCAATATCCCTATGTCGAGCTTTCTGCAACAAAAGTTGCAGGCTCGACAAAAATGATATTGCAAATTTAGATAATTTCCTATCTTTTTTAAACCTAACAAACGAAATCATATTCACCGTTACACAGGTTTAGATAAATATATTGGTTTTCTTTTAGCTAAAATGGTACGGAAACTTGAAACTGTACCAGAAATTTTTGGCAAAGATGTTTTTATTAAAATGCACATTCCCGCAGAACAGTTTCAAGAATATGCAGTTGAAGATGGCTCGGAGGGAATGATCTTCACTTACTGACAATAAATGGTTTCTCTATCGATAATGCAAAATATTCTGAAAAATTTAATAAGGAAAATAAAACTTTTGTCTTAATAATACATGATTTTTATGTCATGGACATTAATGTTCCGTATGAGTGTATTTATGGATCGTCAGCCTTTGTGAAAATGCTTAACTTGACGGAAGACAAGTTTGAATGTAAGTCACAAACCAAATTATACAAGTTCATTTAGTTTAAATAACAGTGATCTGTTTCATCTCTGTCAGAAGTTTAAAAGACAAAATGATCAACTCTTTTCCACTTTTATATGGCCAACCACAAACAAACAGTATCTTCATGAAACGTTTGATGAAGATCACTTATTCATGTTATTATTATTGAACAGTTTATACAAACTTTGAAAAGAATAGTCTGATAAAAAGTTTAAAACAATGAAAGCCTGTTGTCGGTTATATATAGCAAACTTTATTACACAATAGCATAGGTATGACGTCCAGCACAACCCAAGGTAAAATAAAAAAATATTCCGAAAGCTTTTATATGAATAAAGATAGTTTTACATTTATATTTGTTTTTATCCATCTTAATTAAATTTTTTTCAATTATTTTTCAGTCTTATTCTTTCGATGTCAATACATTTACTTTCACAATAATAAGAATAACATAAGAATATGTATGCTATTGTACAATAAGCTTGCTACAGGTACACCTATAGAATGTGTTTTATGGACTTTTCGATTAGATTTTCCATTGAGTTTGGTATTTTTGTGATTTTACTTTTTAGCAATATAGTTATCTTTTTGTATATATGGGTTAAAGGACTTTTAACAATAGATGTTTTAGATTGCTTCAATATTTTCAAGTTCTGTCAACGTTTGGTACTCCAAATTCATATGCCAGTTGATTTCGTTATTTGACACATTTTATGGTGATACAAAGATGTGATACTTGTTACTTATTTTTTTATTTTTTTTGTGCAGATCAGTCATCAGGACCATATACTGAGTTATATACAACTATTAACGATACGAACAAATTATCTGTTAATATATTTACTGAAATAGTGTACCCACGAACAAAATGTTCAGCTGCAATAAACGTACGTAATTCTAATAAGCTATTTTCAATAAAATATACAGGAATAGATGTATATATATAACTCGTCTAAACATCAACCCAACAATGTTAGATCTGTAAATTTGCTTTCGCAAATTTTTGGTTCTTCCCTCGCCGGGATTCAAACCCATGCTACTGTGATATCGTGACACCAAATCGCCTGCACTGCAGCCGTCCCGCTAGACCACACGACCACCTGG
The DNA here is from genome assembly GCF_965363235.1 of Mytilus galloprovincialis. Lineage (NCBI taxonomy): Eukaryota > Metazoa > Mollusca > Bivalvia > Mytilida > Mytilidae > Mytilus > Mytilus galloprovincialis. Next base: position 41,694,299 of record NC_134851.1, on the reverse strand, counting down.
GCTCTCAAAAAAAGAGCTTACGCTGGCCGTGTGTTACCTTTCCTCGTCAGTTTTAATCTAGCGTCGTACTACAGTACATGATATATAAGGCATGAAGATGTTATTGTTACAGATCAGCTAAATTATCTATAGTAAAGGATCCTACAAATTAATGTAATATACAGTCACAGAAAATATTTATATTTATAAGTACGTCTGAGTCAGTGACAACTCTACAACAGATGTATCCATCGGATCACCATCAATGATGGTGATACATAGCTGTGTACATAATGTATATACAACTCGTCTAAACATCAACTCAACAATGTTAGATCGAAAGCAAATTTTTGGTTCTTCCCTCGCAGGGATTCGAACCCATGCTACTGTGATATCGTGACACCAAATCGCCTGCACTGCAGCCGTTCCGCTAAACCACACGACCACCTGGGCTCTCAAAAAAAGAGCTTTCGCTGGTCGTGTGTTACCTTTCCTCGTCAGTTTTAATCTAGCGGCGTACTACAGTACATGATATATAAGGCATGAAGATGTTATTGTTACAGATCAGCTAAATTATCTATAGTAAAGGATCCTACAAATTAATGTAATATACAGTCACAAAAAATATTTATATTTATAAGTACGTCTGAGTCAGTGACAACTCTACAACAGATGTATCCATCGGATCGCCATCAATGATGGTGATACATGGCTGTGTACATAATGTATATACAACTCGTCTAAACATCAACCAAACAATGTTAGATCTGTAAATTTGCTTTCGCAAATTTTTGGTTCTTCCCTCGCCGGGATTCGAACCCATGCTACTGTGATATCGTGACACCAAATCGCCTGCACTGCAGCCGTCCCGCTAGACCACACGACCACCTGGGCTCTCAAAAAAAGAGCTTTCGCTGGCCGTGTGTTACCTTTCCTCGTCAGTTTTAATCTAGCGGCGTACTACAGTACATGGTATATAAGGCATGAAGATGTTATTGTTACAGATCAGCTAAATTATCTATAGTAAAGGATCCTACAAATTAATGTAATATACACATGATACAGTCACAGAAAATATTTATATTTATAAGTACGTCTGAGTCAGTGACAACTCTACAACAGATGTATCCATCGGATCGCCATCAATGACGGTGATACATGGCTGTGTACATAATGTATATACAACTCGTCTAAACATCAACCCAACAATGTTAGATCTGTAAATTTGCTTTCGCAAATTTTTGGTTCTTCCCTCGCCGGGATTCGAACCCATGCTATTGTGATATCGTGACACCAAATCGCCTGCACTGCAGCCGTCCCGCTAGACCACACGACCACCTGGGCTTCGAAAAAATGAAACTGTCGGTGGCCGGGTGTTACCTTTCCATGTCAGTTTTAATCTAGCGTCTTACTACAGTACATGATATATAAGGCATGAAGATGTTATTCTTACAGATCAGCTACATTATCTATAGTAAAGGATCCTACAAATTAATGCAAGATACAGTCACAGAAAATAATTATATTTATAAGTACGTCTGAGCCAGTGACAACTCTACAACAGATTTATCCATCGGATCACCAGCAGTGATGGTGATACATGGCTGTGTACACCATGTATATACAACTCGTCTATATATATATATTGGCTTTGGTGTAAGAATTCATATTTATAGTTGATTGAACCAAGAAGAGTGTGTTAGTTCCATGATGAAGATGATCGATTTAATGGTACAACTAGTTGTCAAATGGACAGCATGCCGGATTTTCTGTGTCTTGTTTACCTGCAATATTATATACCAACTTTCCAATCCATCAAAATTCCTAAACTGGAAAAAAAAAGTAACTATCGACTGCTGGAATTGACCATCATTATGTTATAAATAACATAAAATTACATTTCAATTTGAAAAGCCTCGGTGAAAGTGCTACACTTAAGTCTGACCGATATGAAAAATGCTTACATTGAATGTTATTTTGGAGGATTTACTTCAAGATTGTTGTCAAGGTAGATTAAAATATCTTATAAAAAAAATACAAGAAAAACAAACGAAAAAAATAAATAAGAAATCGTGAACTTACAAAGATCGACTTTGTCCTGATCAATTTCTTGACTGACATAAAAATGTTACATATTTCATTTTGTTGGAAAGATAAACTTCAAATTCGATCCAACAGAAGATATAACTTTTAACATCTATACTATTAAACGAGAAGACCTCATTTTGTGTGTCGCTTCTCTTCTTTCCACAATAAATAAATCAACACACCTCTGTGTCCTATATGTACAGTGCATAGTCGCATTTGTCATCCATTCATATGATTATTCAGATTGAGTTATTTTGGGAGAAAAACGAGAAAAAATGCTTCCGGATATTGTCCCGTCATTGGACGAAATTTTAAGACAGATGAGACTTCCGGTTTGCGTTTTTCTGTATACTTTGAACATACATATACAAAGAATAAAGTGTATTTTCAGAATTCTATCTGCTATCATTTTCAAGTTTACTATTCACAGCGGTCACAGAGTTTTTTAAATAGAGAGGGTCTGTATACTATATCAATGACCACCATATGGATCGATTAGTAAACTTAGAATTGAAAGTAAATACACTATATTTATATAGTAATGAATGTTCATAATATACAGATAAGCGCTAAAAATATTCATGTGAACTTTTGATACCTTTTCTGAAATTCTCCAGTTTTAAATCTTTTACAAAATTCATTGATTACAAAAAAGAAGAAGATGTGTTATGACTGCCATGTTGAGACAACTCTCCACAAGAGACCAATATGACATTAAACAAGTAACAACTATAGGTCACCGTACGACCTTCAACAATTGAACAAAGCCCATACCGCATACACAGCTTTAAAAGGCCCCGAACTGACAATGTAAAACAATTCAAATCAGAAAACTAGCGGCCTTATTTATGTACAAAAAATGAACGAAAAACAAATGATGTAGCACATAAACAAACGACAACAACTGAATTACAGGCTCCTTACTTAAATGTTCATAACATTCTAAATGTATGTTCATATTGAAATTGCTAGAAATTTAAACCCAAAACTGGGAATTTTGGAAATAAAGGAGGAGGGATTAAAAATAAACATTTTCCTGTCCCCAATAACCTATGACTTATGATACTTTTGCTGAAAGTCTCAAGTCATTCAATATTTTACAAAATTCTTCCAACAACACCTACATACTTTAAACTACGCTCTGAATGCCCGCGATTTCGCGGGTGTGTTCTAGTGTTTAATAAAAGAATAAGGAAAAAGAAAACTCGCCATAGATACCAGGATTAAATTTTGTATTTACGCCAGACGCGCGTTTCGTTTACAAAAGACTCGTCAGTGACGCTTAAATCCAAAAAAGTTAAGAAGTTAAAAAAAAGAATTCAAAAGTTTTGTAAACAGTTAATTTATAAATATGACCATATCAATGATAATTCATGTCAACACAGAAGTGCTGATTACTGGGCTGGTGATACCCTTGGGGAATTAAAACTCCCCCCCAAAAAAATTACACTTCGACTTGAGCGTAAAAATGTAATGACCGATATTAAAATGTTCACCCCATCCGTATTATTGAAAGAAATAACAAACTTTAATATCAAAAAAGATTATAACAATGAATATAAAAAGAAATTGAGAAGAAAAAAAAAGAAAAAAACATAACCTGATTAACAAGGGCTCTGCCCTGACATTACGATTGTTTTAAATTAGATGTATTTTTTTCATTTCTTAAATAAATGACTTTACGTTTGGAATCTATCAAAATCAGGATGATGACGAAATTGTATTTACCTTTCTTTCTCATGAAAATTTGGGTAAAGGATAATCTATTGGAATTTATTAGAATTACACCATCAGTGCTGCAACAAAGATAAAATAAGAACTCTTATTTGATACATACTTTTCTGTCTTGATTTGTAATTATAATAAATTCTTATTGCCTTGTGCACCTGGAAAACATTTTCAGCAAGGTATGCATGCAGACTCAGTTGTCCCTTTGGTATCTTTAGTCCCTTTGGTATCTTTCGTCCCTCTTTTAAGGTCGAGAAATTGACTGCCACTGGAAATAACCTATACATCTTTTTGCGTCCATCGTGCTATATTTTCTAAAGAGTTTGAATTATTTAAGTTAGAAAGGGGCAACCCTTGAATGGTAAATGACACATTCTCCAAATTCTTGGGGTTTTGTTTAGGATTGTGTACGAGTATCTTAAAACGTTGCGGAGGAAAAACTTAATTTAGAGTGTAGAAACGAAAAATGTGAAATGTTCAAAAGTTATAAAGGGCATAACTGTAGAACTGCCCAAAATCGAACTCTGTCTCAGTTTATGTGAGTTTCATAAAATTTGTATGAGACAACCTTAAAGTCATAAGAAACCTCAAATTAAAAAAAAATATGCATATGTTTTTTTATAACTAAATGGATAGTTTTCATTATACAACTTATGTACATATACTTTTTTCTGAAGAAAGTTCTGTAATTTATCCACATTTAGAAGAAGTTTATTTATTTTTAATTGCTTCTTCTAGGAAGCAATTCGCCGACATATTTTCCGTATGCATAGTGACCTGAGCGTAACCCTCCTCGTAAAAATCCGGTGATCGCAATACGCATGAATTTGTCATTAAAATAAACAATTATCGGATTGTACATGTTAAACACGTGCTCAATACCCATGCCTTTTGTTATTTGTTTACTATAAGGTGACAATCGGTAAACTTCGGCTTCAAAACACGGCATTTAATGAGCAGCCATATTTGTTAATCATAACAGACAGAGAGAAAAAAAATGACGATTATACGATATATTTGCGTAAAAAATGATAAAATCGTGCACAGAGGACTAAGTTATGATATATACATGCATTGGTTCAAGAATTGGATAAACATTATTTTTCACCACTCAATGGTTTCTTAGTTAAGAGTGCAGATAGAAAAAAATAGGAGAGAATGAAGACTAACAAACAGTCTAGGATGACACTTCAGAATTCTGAACGGTAAATGTAAAAACACAAAAATACCTTACTCAGAGGAAAATTTAAAATATGTCATTTATCACATCGTCTGTCAATTTTTTGTCTTTGTTGAATATGAACTTGACAATTTGATGCACTGTGTACGAACATGACAACAGTGCTTAGCTTGTTTATTTTCTTTTCTTAACAAAAAAGTGATTTTAACAATATTTTATGCAGAAAGATGACATATATGTAACATAGGATAAACACTTTCCAAACTATCTTCTATCAGAATATGTTATCAAGGTTTAACATTAACTAACTTTAAGTTTTCTCATTAAAATGTGTGCCCTGGTACACAGACTGTATACAAATATAAAGTCCATGTATCAACATTGAAACATAAATTGTACCAAGGGAAAGTACTTTGAAAATGTGTAAACATAAATTCAATTGTATAAGTGTAATACCACCATTGATTTTCCCCTATTAGTGTTTGTTAAATTTGCACTTTTCAAAAAAATATGCAGAATTTATCTTTGTTTCAAATAAAGAAATACTTGGCATGAGTAAAGTTTTGTCCGGTCCAGTACTATAGACAAAAATCACATAACATTTCATTGCATATAAGAAAATAACCATCATTGAAAGTTAACCAATCAAATTTCCCTCTTTATTTAGCTGTGTCAAGGTTTAGTCACCATGTAACCTCAAGATTACAAAATTTTCTATAGAAATCCCAAATAAAAAATAATGGTGTTTTGAAATACCCAAGACATATGTTTAGGACACAGAAATGTTTTTACTGCAATAAAATGTAGGATTAACTAGATATCATTGAGATGGGAGCCATCTCTGTGGGCCCCGCTGTGAATAATGTGCATTAAAAAATTGTATCTTTACCATAGAACATGGGTTTGTCAACTGAAATCAAAGTTTTTGACCTTGACCTTTGACCTAGGAAGTTGTAAATAAATTATGACACACCCTTTGGTGTTGATTTATAAACATGTCAAGTATAAACTTTGAAATGATAACGGTTCTCAAGATATAGAGCGGACACGATCTTTACCATAGGACATGGGGTTGTCAACTGAAACCAAAGTTTTTGACCTTGACCTTTGACCTTGACCTTTGACCTAGGAAGTTGCACATAAATTATGACACACCCTTTGGTGTTGGTTTATATACATGTCAAGTATAAACTTTGAAATGATAACGGTTCTCAAGATATAGAGCGGACACGATCTTTACCATAGGACATGGGGTTGTCAACTGAAACCAAAGTTTTTGACCTTGACCTTTGACCTAGGAAGTTGCACATAAATTATGACACACCCTTTGGTGTTGGTTTATATACATGTCAAGTATAAACTTTGAAATGATAACGGTTCTCAAGATATAGAGCGGACACGATCTTTACCATAGGACATGGGGTTGTCAACTGAAACCAAAGTTTTTGACCTTGAACTTTGCCCTAGGCAGTCGTTTATAAATTATGTCACACCCTCTGGTGTTGGTTCATATACATGTCAAGTATAAACTTTGAAATCATAACGGTTCTCAAGATATAGAGCGGACACGATCTTCACCACAGGACACAGGGTTGTCAACTGAAACCAAAGTTTTTTTACCTTGACCTTTTGACCTAGGAAGTTGTACATACATCATGACACGCCCTCTGGTGGTGGTTAATCAACATGTAAAGTGTAAAGTATGAAATCATAATGGTTCTGTAGATATGGAGCGGACACAAAGTGTTACGGACGGACGGACGGACAGACTGATCACTATGGGGCGACCCGCCTTTGGCGGGGCCCTAATAACCTACAACTGTCAAATTCAAGGGAATATTTTTTTCAACCTATTTTCGTATACAACCGGATGTGACATGCCATGATTTGGTGGTATTACACCTAAAGACAACAAACTAAATGTGACTTTCGTTTATTGTAATACTGGTTATTTCAGTTCAATAGTTTGAGAAAAATATACCGTAAGCAGAAGGTTACGGCTGGCCATAACACCAGGTTCAACCCACCATATTTTCTTAAAGTGTCATGTATCAAGTCAGGAATGTGGCAGTTGTTATCAATTTTGTCTATTTCTATGCATGTTGGTGTTTGTTTTTCTTGCACTTCAGTGTTTCTGTTGTTTCATTTATGTCCTTTTATAGTTGATGTGCAGGACATCTTTATTTTGTTTTGACTCATTTCAACAACTATAGAATAAAATTGAGAATGGAAATGGGGAATGTGCCAAAGAGACAACAACCCGACCATAGAAAAAAACAACAGCAGAAGGTCACCAACAGGTCTTCAATGTAGCGAGAAATTCCCGCACCGGGAGGCGTCCTTCAACTGGCCCCTAAACAAATATATACTAGTTCAGTGAATATATTTTCTAAATCAACAGAGACTTTTCTGTGAGAAAGGGAAGAAAGATACCAGAGGGACAAGTCAAACTCATAGATTAAAAATAAACTCCCAGCACCATGGCTAAAGATAAAAAGACAAATAACAGTACAGAAGACACATCATAGAAAACTAGACTAATCAACATAAACCCCAACAAAAATCGGGGGTGAACTCAGGTGCTTCGGATGGATAAGCAGATCCTGCTCCACATGTAAACTATCATTACATTATTTAAATGTATTTTGAGATGGGAATGTACAAACTGCAAGTATAGGTGATGTATATAGACAATTTATGTAGTGTACAAAAAAAACATTAACAGTAATTTCTGTGTTTATTACCCTGAACAGGTTTTCCAATCATAATCAGTTTCAACAATATAGTTTGCAATACACAATTTTATAAATTGTAAATCATTTAATAACATTTTAAAACAAGAAAACAGGCTATAATATTTAATTCATAAATGCAGATTTAATAATAACCTGTTAATAAACATTCTCATTATATGCACTATTGATTCATTAATTTCCATGGGTACCAATTTTGAGGATTACAGAAAAAAATTCTTTTCATGGAAATTCGAAATTCATGAATTTTTGCCAGATTTTTGGACTTCTCTGATTTTCTCCATGTATTGCCATTATAAAAATTTGCCTGTTTACCCATCTTTTTTTCATGATTTTTTGCGTAAAGATTAAAAGGCCACATTTTTGAAAATCCAAAAAATCCTTGTTATTTTTTCATCTTTTTTGAAACAAAAAGCAGCCAATGACAAAAGTATGAACAATCTAGAGAGAATCATTTGACGCCAAATTTTCAATGGCTTATATCTTGAAATCAAGTGCAAGAACCCTAAAAAAAAAATCTGATTTTTTAGTTCCTTCATTTATATACAATCATTTTAGAACAGTCTTTTGAAAAGCTTCTTATTTTGAAACAGAGTAGCAAAAATCTCCTTAATAACATAAATATATCAGACTATTTATACTATACTATTGATTCTTTATTATAACATAACACACCATTACAAAAATTATATCATAATTAAAATAGGACACTTCATTGCTAGTAGGTTTCTACCCTTCTCCATGTCCCATCATACTAAATTGCATTGACTAGCAGTTCCAACAAACAAAGCTTGGACTTCATGTTCAACATAAAATTGGATGATTTGTAAAAGATTATGATAAGAATGCCCATTTTTTGAAATCATGTATTCCTCTAATAAATCATATTTTACAATGATACTCTGTCAATTTCTACCCTTTAACAACTGAAAATTGAGATATAATTGTGTGCATTTAATATCATGATTTTTGAAGAATGGACAAAAATGTGAGATTATTTTTTGCAATTTTAGGATAATCTGCATACAGATTTATGTACCAAATTCAGAATGCAGCTTTTCATTATTGACATTCTCATCAAGTCTCATTTTTAGCATTTATAAAAACGTCGTCATAATTTCTGAATTCTTTCACATTTTTGCATTTTTCTGCAGACAAAGACACAACTTTGGTTATTTTGCGAAATAGCTTGTTGAAATGCGTAATATGAAGAAACAAAAATTGAATTCTCTTCGTGTGTACTTGCACATGAGGCGACTTCTGAATTGCATAATCTTTGTATTAAATACATAAACAGTTTTTTTCTGCATTCTGTTTCACAACATACTTTCCATTACTTTTTAATTTGTGTAACCTCATACTTTGTAATTTGTGTAGCCTCATACTCTGTATTAAATACATGAACATGAACAATCATATCAATAAAAAGAAAAACAATTAATACAATAAATACACACATATAAAAATAAAAATTGCATGAATATAATGTAGCACACACTATAATTAATCCCTCACGATGTATCACACACTTTAATTAATCCCTCAGAATGTGTATCACACACTATAATTAATCCCTCAGAATGTATCATACACTTTAACGTATCCCTCATAATAAATAACATATTTACATGACCTCCTAGATACTAGTAGGCAAAACAATAATTAAATAAAAAGTTCTAAACCTTAATAAAGCACCCAATTTGTGAGGGTCTAGAATGGGGAAACTTCCTTTCTGTATACATAAATTAAAAGTCCATTTCCCTCTATTGTTTCTGCCTTATCCCTTCCCCACCTGTTAATCCATGACTGTGAATTTATGTATTTTCTTAGGTACCAATTTTCGTGGATATGATAAGGAAAACTTGCATGTCTGTTGATATTCATTTTCATGGTTTTATAGAGGTCTCTGTAAAAAATGTACTATCCCATAAAAAATATGTCATTCATGAACTTTTAATTTCATGTCGGAATGCCAGTCGAAATGGTACGGAATTGCTGATAAAATGTCGTCTATTTGGGGGAAGAAAGTTAAATGAACATTCAGACCACACAACCTATACAGTCTATACACAGCCTGACAACTTATTGTATTATTCTTTCCACGATGCAAGAGGACAAACACATGTTTGCAGAATAATTTTAACAAACATTTTCACAACAAAAACATTTTATTTTAATTTCTTTTTATAGTTTACTTCCATACTTATAATGAACTTTCACTTTCACTTTCAGTTGCTATTAATAACGTTACTTACCATTGTAACATTGTGACGTTTAAATTTTAACAACCCGATTGTGTACTTCAGCATGATTTTATGTATTGTTTTTATCCTGATGGCGGTGCCCTAGGCACCGAAACATGTCGATCAATAAATTTCTGCAGCAGTCCCTAAAGTGTTGTTGTTATAAGACTCTCTACATTTTATGTTTTTTATCATAACGACCCTGCATACCTGGCGAGGTATCCACTTTATGGACTCTACCGTACTACAGACTCACCAGGCGTTGGTTCACTTTCGTTTGTAATTTAATTTCATGGTTAACTTGTACCCACGAAATCCACAAAAATTGGTATTCAACGAATAATTATGAATCAACAGTATGTAATCCCCAACTAGACCCTCATTTGTTCATTATGAAAATATATAATTGGTTTTAAAGATTCACAATTTGATTATGAAAGGTAAAATCTGATAATTTTTTTTTTTTATTTTGGAAAAAAACTCCTACATTTACCTCCCCTACTCTCCCTTCCACAAAAAACAAGAGGCTCTCAAGAGCCTGAATCGCTCACCTTAATTCTTTTGGTTAAATCTCTCATCAATGATTATTTTGGCTTTTCAATTTATTTAAATGTTTTTTGGATCGTCCTATTTTCTTCAAAAGCCAAAAAAAATAATCATTTTCTCCTATGTTCTATTTTAGCCATAGGAGCTATGTTTCTTGACATACAAGGAAATAAAATATAAAATTTATACTACATACTCTGAAACTCATTTAGCGTAAGTTTGGCTGAAATTGATACAGCAGTTTCAAAGGAGAAGATTTTTTAAAGTAGGTCAACATGATGAACAAATTGTGAAAAAAGTCTTTAAAGGGCAATAACTCCTTAAGTGGTCAATTGACAATTTTGGTCAATTTGACTTAATTGAAGATCTTACTTTGCTGAACATTATTGCTGCTTACAGTTCATTTCTATCTATAATTATATTCAAGATAATAAACAAAAACAGCAAAATTTCCTTAAAATTATCAATTCAGGGGCAGCAACCCAACAACAGGTTGTCTGATTCATCTGAAAATTTCAGGGCAGATAGATCTTGACCTGATAAACAATATTACCCAACGTCAGATTTGCTCTAAATGCTTTGGTTTTTGAGTTATAAGCCAAAAACTGCATTTGACCCCTATGTTCTATTTTTAGCAATGGCGACCATGTTTGTTGATAGATCACAACTTCGGATACAATTTACAAACTAGATACCCTAAGGAACATTCAGTTAAAGTTTGGAAGTATTTGGCCCAGTAGTTTCAGAGGAGAAGATTTTTGTAAAAGATTACTAAGATTTACGAAAAATGGTTAAAAATTGACTATAAAGGGCAATAACTCCTAAAGGGGTCAACTGACCATTTCCGTCATGTTGACTTATTTGTAAATCTTACTTTGCTGAACATTTAACTGTTTACAGTTTATCTCTATCTATAATAATGTTCAAGATAATAAACAAAAACAGCAAAATTTCTTTAAAATTACCAATTCAGGGGCAGTAACTCAACAACGGGTTGTCTGATTCATCTGAAAATTTCAGGGCAGATAGATCTTGACCTGATAAACAATATTATCCCATGTCAAATTTGCTCTAAATGCTTTGGTTTTTGAGTTATAAGCCAAAAACTGCATTTGACCCCTATGTTCTATTTTTAGCAATGGCGCCCATGTTTGTTGATAGATCACAACTTCGGATACAATTTACAAACTAGATACCCTAAGGAACATTCAGTTAAAGTTTGGAAGTATTTGGCCTAGTAGTTTCAGAGAAGAAGATTTTTGTAAAAGATTACTAAGATTTACGAAAAATGGTTAAAAATTGACTATAAAGGGCAATAACTCCTAAAGGGGTCAACTGACCATTTCCGTCATGTTGACTTATTTGTAAATCTTACTTTGCTGAACATTATTGCTGTTTACAGTTTATCTCTATCTATAATAATATTCAAGATAATAACCAAAAACAGCAAAATTTCCTTAAAATTACCAATTCAGGGGCAGCAACCCAACAACGGGTTGTCTGATTCATCTGAAAATTTCAGGGCAGATAGATCTTGACCTGATAAACAATATTACCCCTGTCAGATTTGCTCTAAATGCTTTGGTTTTTGAGTTATAAGCCAAAAACTGCATTTGACCCCTATGTTCTATTTTTAGCAATGGCGACCATGTTTGTTGATAGATCAAAACTTCGGATACAATTTATAAATTAGATACCCTAAGGAACATTCAGTTAAAGTTTGAAAGTATTTGGCCCAGTAGTTTCAGAGGAGAAGATTCTTGAAATAGTTTACGACGACGACAGACGACGACAGACGACGGACGACGACGGACGCCAAGTGATGGCATAAGCTCACTTGTCCCTTCGGGACAGGTGAGCTAAAAAGGGATACATTTTCCTTGCCCACTGGCGAAAATGCAAAATCTTATTATTGTGATTGCAAAAACTTTATGAAGGAAAATTGTCATTTGATTTTGCCATTTGGTTAGGGACTTTCCATTTTGAATTTTCCTCGGAGTTCAGTATTTTTGTGATTTTACTTTTCACTCCTGTTAGTTTTTATTAGTGCAAAACTGATTTTTCATTTTTTTGCATCAATAAAAAAACAAAAATAATTTCTGAATCTACAGTAAATAAAGTATAACAAGAAAAAAAAATTAAATAGAAAGCACACCATGAGAAATACATACTGGCAGTAGTATCAAACAAAATATAATAAAATTACGTAACAATGCCTTCCATTCTGACGGAATGGCATGCTTTGTTAATGCCCCTGTTATTTTAGAGATTTCATGACTAATACATATAAATATAAAAGATGTAATTATAACATTTAGAACAGGATAACTTGGTATGAGAACCAAAACTCCATGGGTATCAGCTGCTAACCAAATATGGTACTGAGATATAAAAAGCTGAAATGAAAAAAAAAGTCCAATATTAATTGAAATTAACAGTCTGCTTGAAATAAAAGCAGAACATTTATCTTGGATTACTAAAATTTACTTTTCATTAATGTTTGAAATAAATAGATTTTTTTTGAATTTTTATTTAAATTTAGTTTCAAATTATTTAGCAAATACAGTAAGAGCAGATTTGTATTTTGTTGAATTAGTGGTTCCTTTAAATTCATGAAATTTTAACAAATTTATTCCCTACCAGTATTTTCAAAATGCTCATCAAGTTGAATAGTAAGCTTCTATTCACAAATGATATTCTGGTTTTAATTATTTCTAACAAATTTTAGGACATAATAACAATGTAAACAGCATATCAATTCTTTTTTCTTAAAAAGTATTTTTTTGTGTGTATTTGGTCACATTAAATATACTTACTTCTAGTGATATTTTACCAAACCAGGCAAAAAATGAGCTGTATTTTGTTCTCAGCCATCCAGGAACGTTACGTATTAATATGAAAGATACAATCTGAAATGAAAAAAACATCAGTGAAAGGACAGAACAAAAGACAAATCTTTATAATTTTGTGCAAGTTTTACAATGTTTCACCTTTTTAAGGAGGTAGACCTAGGTTAAGGGAAATAACTCTTAAAATCATCAGTACGTTTGTGTCAACCATTTTCAAAAACATATTCTAAGCTTCTAGGTTACATAGATTATTTTTAATCTGTTTCAGGTAAATGCTTAAAAAACATTGATGAACTTGACTTTTACAAACGCTTAACTGATTTAAAGAGTTATCTCCCTGAACCAAGGTCTACCCCCTTAAGATGCCCATCTGTCATGTCTGTGAATGGGAAAATAATAAAATAAGCCCATACTTTGCAGATATTATAAAACAAGATTGTGTCCTAAGTACAGGGATGACCAATCCGCACTATCATTTTCTATGTTCAGTGGACCATGAAAATGGGGTAAAATCTCTAATTTGGCATTAAAATTAGAAAGATCATATTCACTGGGGTAAAGCTGATGACCGTAACTGCATTCACGGTCATCCCAAGATGTCGGATGAAAAATTAGGTCAGTTTCTGTATTGTCTGTTAAGTGTTTCTATATCATTTTCTTTACAAATCATACATTGAAACGATGTAAATTTATAAAAGAATCACTCGGAAATCACTAATTACTTCTGAGAAATGTGCATGAAACGGGAAATTCGATTTGAAAAAATCGCCAAGATGACCGTAAATCACAATCGAGATGACCGTAACAGAATCAGCGATTCATAACAAGGCTGACCGTAACTGCTATTAAGATGACCGTAATTTGTAAATGATGACCGTAACTTTTAAAGGATGACCCTCAATTCTAAGAAATATCCATAATTATAACTATCTTTTTGTATCAAATGATTGCCAAAAGACATGCAAATGAACAGGAAGTGAAAACATGCCACAAAAGCGCGATAAAATGACACCTTACAAGCATAATAATAAAAAAAATGGGGTGCACAGCCTTCAACTGCTCGACAAAAGATTTTTGTTTGTTTCTGGGATTCCTTTTAATGACATATAATAAATACACATTTTTAAAAATGCCAAAAAATTGCATGTACACCCATTGATATCATATCGTCTTTCATTTTGTCGTGCAAATAAAATAACAGTAATATTTTGAAAATATCATTCGAATATAAAACTAGTGAAGGTGAGCTCCAGCAAAGTAGATCCTTAAAATAGTATTGTACGAAAAGCGTATCACAAGGCGGAATGTTGTCAATTTGTATATATACAGAAATGTTATTCATACAGTCAGGATTCTACTTCTTCAAAATTATCTCCCCATTGCGCCAGTTCATGCTCACAATCGTAGAAATGGAAGCCATTGTAGGGATGACGCTCTGCCAATTTTGCTCTTGAAAACTGATAAATTTATCCACATAGCACCATTACGATCGATCGTTATATGTCAGTTATATTTTAAAAGACAAATGTATCTACTAGCTAATGAGCATTAGTTATTGATCTTGTCTGCATTGATTCAACTTAAAAATATTGTCTGTTCGGATGTCAGATGGAATTTTTGAAAATTCTTAAGCATTTAAAAAAATTCTAATTAAATATTTCGTGGAAGGGCAGACTAAACATTTTCAGTGGTTGAAGATTATAAACCCTAGTTATCACACACAAGAAAATCATATTTTTTCGAAGATATCCATTTTCATCATCCAAATTAAAAGACTGTCGTCAAGTACTTTTAGAAAAAATAGCTATTCGAACACACCTACTCTGTTTTTGTGATTCATTAGATAGGTATCTCACTTGACCCATATATTTCATCTTTTCGTACTGTCATTTTTTTACGTTATAAAGTCAACCTGTAGCTTTGATATATAATATTGATAGAATCTGAAGCGAGATGCTATATAAAATACTCTTGCTTTGTACGTTTTAAAGACAAAATATACACCCCAAACATGCCTTAACATAAAAAGGTGCACTCGATTTTTCTCTTTTCGATACAATCGTTACCTGTTTTGGGGAATTTTTTATTGATTCACATAATGGAAGGGCAGACACGAAAATTTCTGAACTAAAAGATTGATATGTTCTCCGTCCGTGATCGGAGGTTATGCATTTTCTACATCCAAATTTAGATACTATATATAAAAAAGAAGATGTGGTATTATTGCCTATGAGACAACTATCCAGAAAAGACCAAAATGACACAAACATTAACAACTATAGGTAACCATAAGGCCTTCGACAATGAGCAAAGCCCATACCGCATAGTCAGCTATAAAAGGCCCCGATAAGAACCATGTCGTCGACTTGATATCTTATTGTTTTGCATTACTATGTAATAGATACATTGAAAACTTATGCAAATGGTGTTTTTAAAATAAGAAAATTGTCGTTTTATTTGTTTCTATTAACGTTTTAAAATTTTGTTACTATATCAAACATTACAGTTAACATTTATCGCTTTCTCGATAAACACAGAGCTTCGATTCTTTTGTTCTATTTCAAAAGTGTTTCCGCCTGCATATATCAAGACAAATTAAGATTTTAATCTGCTTCCTCTGGAACCATACACATGGGTTCGATTACCAAATTATCGTATGTATTATTAATGTTTTTAATGCTCCATTTATTGGCATTATGTTTTTCTGGTCTGTGCGTACGTTCGTCCGTTCGTCTGTTTGTTTGTCCGTTTGTCCAGCTTCAAGTTAAAAAAAATTGAAACTTAGTACACATTTTCCCTATGGTATGATCTTTTTAATTCTAAAGCCAAATTACAGTTTTATCCCATTTTCATAGTCCACTAAACATAGAAAATGATAGTGTAGATGAGGCATCCGTGTACTAGGGACACATTCATGTTTCTTCAAATTTTCGTCGTATCGCTGTCAATTTGCGTTAAAATTTTAACGTCGATATTAATAAATATTTCATTGTTTACGAGAAATATGCAATTTACTATCATTGTTATAAATCCTAAATATGGCCAATTATATTATAGTTCAATACAAGAGGCTGTCACAACGACAGCAAACCGGATTTATTAATATTTATTTGTGTCCTGGCAATATCACAAGAACCATTACTGATGAATGGTGAAAGTGAAAATCGTCAATATCAAATTTGACCTCAATTTTGTCATCAGTATCAACATCTTAAAATTTGAAAAGCTTAGATTGAATGGTTCATGAGTAAATGTAACAACGTGAATGGAAACGCCATTTCACAATCTTTCAAGAACCATAACTCCTGAACGGTAAAAGTCAAAATCGTCATTATTGAACTTGACCTCCATTTTGTCATCAGTAACAACATATTAAAATTTGGGAAGCTTAGGTAGAACATTTCATGCGTAAATGCACGGACACGACTGGAAACTCCATTTTTCAATCTTTCAAGAACCATAACTCCTGAACGGTAAAAGTCAAAATCGCCATTATTGAACTTGACCTTCATTTATAGTTTTCATTATAAAAGAAATTTATGAAATATATTTATATCCGCTAACCGAGCCCTTATTGAGATCGACAAACTCAACAAAAAAGCTTTGAATACAATACGGATATTTCTTAGAATTGATGGTCATCCTATAAAAGTTACGGTCGTCCTATATAAATTACAGTCAGTCTTTACAAATTACGGTCATCCTTTACAAGTTACGGTCACCTTTTTACCAATTACGGTCATCCTTGTTTTATGTTACGGTCATCTTGAAAATATTTTGATTATGATTTACGGTCATCTTAACGATTTTTTCAAATCGAATTTCCCGTTTCATGCACATTTCTCGGAAGTAATTAGTGATTTTCGAGTGATTCTTTTATAAATTTACATCGTTTCAATGTATGATTTGTAAAGACAATGATGTAGAAACACTTTAACAGACAATACAGAAACTGACCTAATTTTTCATCCGACATCTTGGGATGACCGTGAATGCAGTTACGGTCATCAGCTTTACCCCAGTGATATTATAAGGAACATGTGTACTAAGTTTCAAGTTGATTGGACTTCAACTTCATCAAAAACTACCTCGACCAAAAACTTTAACCTGTAGTGGACAGACGAACAAACAGACAGACGCACAAACCAGAAAACATCATGCCCATAAATGGGGCATAAAAAATCAATACCTTAACTGTAACAAGGATAATCTCAAAAGGACTTAACAAAAATATTCTATTTCATTTTGTATCATTCAATCTGACATCATTAGAGTAAAGGTTGTTTCGTAATGTTGTTAGCATGTTGGTGTAGGACTGCAAACTTTTAAATATCAACTTTCACCTCAAAATAAAATGTTCATGTCCTTAAATAATCAACAACTGTGTGTTGTTATTCAGGTCAGTGTTTTCATTTTCTTTGGTAAAGGTGAGATGACTTTTTTGTTCTGGAGTGGCATAAAGTAAACATCAATCAATCAATCATCCATCAATCATCTATGGATGTAATAGATAACAAGAATGTGTCCCCAGTACACGAACGCCCCACTCGCACTATCATTTTCTATGTTCAGTGGACCGTGAAATTGGGGTAAACCCTCTAATTTGGCATTAAAATTAAAAAGATCACATCATAGGGAACATGTATAATAAGTTTGAAGTCGATTGGACTTCAACTTCATCAAAAACTACCTTCACCAAAAACTTTTACCTGAAGCGGGACAGACGGACGAACGAACGGACGGACGAACGGAAGCACAGACCAGAAAACGTAATGCCCCTCTACTATCGTAGGTGGGGCATAAAAATACAAACTTTTTAAAAAAATTTGTAAGCTTTCCTTTCCATCCATGAATCTTTTTTTTTAAAGATTAATAAATGAACAGGTACTTTAATATTAGAGCTACTAGAAGATGCAGGCTAAATCAGAGTACAATTAGGCAAGTGTTGAATCAAAGAGTTTTTAACTTAGCGGACAGTATGTGTGCTGAGCATGGACGAAAGCGCATAAAACATGGATCAATAAGGGTTTCTGAAATTGGATTATTTTCTTAAAAATTGGCTTTTTCTATGGAAAAAAGATTGTTTTTAAGACAAATTTAGGGAGTACAAAACACTACTTTATATGTCATATCACAAATATTTCAGACTTTATATGGATCAGAGGAATTGAGGCTCCATGAAATCAGTCTCTTCCTTTATTAGTATAAGATACTTACAGGAACAATGGTGAGATAGGAATGGAACTGGTTACACTCGACTTTGTTCTTACACAGGAATGTAAAAATAACATAACTCTGAAAAACAATAAAAATTATTACAATATCATTACATGAAAGTCTGTTCTGAGAAAGGGATGATTTCTAAAACTTTCAAAACTATAGAAATGTATTAAATGTATTTTTTCTATCATTTATTATTTTTATTAATTAACATTTTTTTGTTATTGTAGGTTGCTCAATGTCCAGTTGCAAATATTTCATGCCTGTCCGTCTTCATTTCAGTTTTTTTTTTAAAGTTTTCATATTCCGAAATTTTGTTTTTAAGTCAATTTTTGTTTTTTAATTCATCAATTTCATTTTTCAATAAATTTAAATTCTTCTTACATTTTCAATTTCCTAATCCAAAATAACAACTTCTTTTCCGAATTATGATGAGTCTACAATTGTTCCAAAAAAAGTCCAAATAAGAAGTAAATTATGTTTAAAATTTTCTGTCAACATTTTTGCTAAGTTATCTATTTTGTTTATGCTTTTCTATGATGAGGGACACAGGGAAGATTAGTTATAAAGCTAACTGTGTAACACTCTTATAAGAAAGTTTTGTTATTGTAAGTTGCTCTATGTCCAGTGGCAAATATGTTGTTTTCATTTTCTTTCTTAATTTTTATTTCATACTCACACCAAGACCTAGGAGGCCTAAGAACACTACAAACGATGAAAAGATTCTTGAAAATAAATTCTCATTGTTGCTATCATCTATAAACTTGTATTTTTTAGCTAACTCATAAACAAATCCAAACACCATTCCATAAACAACACTCTGAAATGTAACAAAAAATCATCAAGAAAGCAAATCAAATCTCAATTCCTGGCGTAAAAACAGAGAAAAAACATTCATCTATAAACAATTTTTTTGGCATTTTGGTCCCCATGTATTGTTAGGATGGGATCACACATTATAACCCTTTCATTGAACTAGTCATAAACTTATTATCTGTCTAATGAAAGTTTTTTTTTTATTTACAACAGTTTTAAAACTTTTACACTTCATGTGAACTAGTTGTGACTTACATATCTGTCTAACGACCACCTAAATCTCCACTCTGATATAGAATCATCTTGTAATACAAACAAAGATTTGATTGGCCTCAGTAGAAATACTTTATCAAAAAACACCTGCAAGTAAAAAACAAATGTACATGTGTATATGTATTTATCTTACCTCCTAAACATTTCGAGGAATATGATTGGTTAAAAGCAACCTTGTGGAGACTGTGTATGTTCCATATCAGATTAGTAGGCGGGGCTTATTACAATACACAGTTAGTAGAGGTGTTAGGTCCCTCTAAAAATACAGACGTTGGAATTGATGAACGATTAAAATAAATTCATAAAACACATTTAAAACTTACAAGTTGTTGTTGTTGGCATTTGTTTTTGTATAGACCAATAGAAGTAGGATCTTAATACTAACAATATGAAGACTTGATCACTTTGATTGGCCACTAGTACAAATACCACATGTAAAGATATTCCGTAAGATAAATTCGTTACATAGTGTGCTAAGTGACCTTTTATGATACATATCGGGCCAGTAAATTCAATACTAGGGATTGGAGCTTTGTTCTCACCCCATATAGAATTTTTAGGTCAAAAAATGTTGTTTTTTTTTTAAATATATTTAAAAAATTAATTGTGACTTAAAAAGAACAGATGCTCAGCAGAGCACAGCTTTATACGATCACAGTGGTCGAACCCTGAACAGATGGGGCAAGTATGGACACAACATTCAAGCTTGATACAGCTCTGAATTTGGATTGTGATTGTTATTTTACACAGCAAAGGTTTCTGACACAGAATGAATGTGGTCTTATGAAGCAAGACACTATGCTGTTGAATATAAATCCCCTCCTGACCACGTGATACCAATATATGACAGCAAAAATTTTGCAGTTGTATAAAAACTCCATTTTGATATACAATGTATATGGTTTTATAAAAAGGAAAAATATCTCCTTTAAAGGTAGATAACTCTAATATACCTAGTCAAACGTACCTCTGACATGTAAAACAAAGCTATCAATGTTATTAATATGACAAACTTGGCCACCATGTAGAAATAGTGTACTTTTCCAGCTGAAAATAAAACAAAACAGAAATATTTTTTATCTTATAATACATGTAGTATAATTCTTAAAAATCTAATACAAATAATTCCTTTTCTTTACATGTGTAATCATGAAAATGCAAGATCTTTGTTAGAGCTCTTTTCCTAACGCTTATAATTCAAACGTTTGGTTGGCTTACTTGGTGTCTTTGAATGTTTTCTGAAGCATTAATTGTAATTAAGATTGACGTCTGCAATCAATAGATAGGCAGGGCCACAGCTTATATACATACGTACTTAAAAACCAATAATATTTAGAGTTATAATTTATACAAGCTTAAGCCCCGCCTATTTATTGATTGCAGATGTCAATCTTAATTGTTCGGGTAAATAGTTGTCTCATTGACAGTTATACCACATCTTCTCTTTTTCTTAGAACCTTGGCTCAAAACCTGGTCTGCATTACGGAAGTTGAACAGCAATGTCAGAACACTGTAAGTACGGACACACTATTTGAATTTTAATCAGAATGACAGTAGTTGTAATCTGCACTCAAAAGCTGTAGTTTCTGCACACAAGCATGATTGCAATGATGAATACAACAACTTAAAATGTTCATAAATTTATTGGAAATGGTGTAAAGTCAGAAATTATTTGGATGTTTTTATTATTGCGAAAAATGCGACAGGGTTATAATTGCAATAATATTTTTATATGAATTAAATTGGATTTTTCTCAATATCGCAAAAAAACTAAAATCGTGTTTTAGTCTAAAATGACAAAATTGCAATAATAAATGCATGCAGGAATTTCTGAATTAACAGTAGAAAGAATTGGATTTCCTGATAAGTGTTTTAAATTTCAAAATCAATGCATACTTATCAATGAATCAATAACAAAATATATCAATCCCATAATTCCTCACCTTCAGTTGAAGCTGCAGTTACATGGGGCCATATTGCCATGGTGACATACACAACAAGAAACCAGTAGGAAACCAGTGGCACAAAATAATAAAATTGGTATGGTCTGTTCATAACAAAACACAACACTATAACCAGGAAATTTAAACGGAAAAGCACCTACAATATAAAAATAGAATGACAGCAAGAGTACATACAAATTATTGAGATTCTATGGATTCATAGGAGTACCAATTTTAATGGATTGAGGAAAACCTGGTTTTGCCTTTCACAGCATGCAGAGCCTTCATCAATTTTTCATTCGAGGTTCACCTGTACCCACAAAAATTGGTATCCAACGAATAATAATGAATCCACAGTAGAAGCAAAGCAAATATATACTATACAAAAATTAAAATATACTGCAAATTTGGTTATTTTTGCAAAGGGGCTATCAATTCTTAATTCCTGAAAAAGCAAATATTTCAAAAAAATGTTCCCAAATGTTAATTTTTATTTCTAATACACATCAGAATCACAGACAGGAAAGAAAAGAAAAACAACTCAGAAAAGGTTTAGTTCTTAAATCAGGAAATTTAATCTGCAAAAATAAGCCTTTTACAGCAATTGATTGTTGACCGACTTTTTTCCCTAGTCATATATCTCATGCATATATATATATATATTGAATAAAGTTAAGACTACAATATTTTCTCATATATATGTATCCTAAAAGAAGGTTCAAAGACAGTTTTTTGTAGAAGCCACTATGATTTTTATATTTTATTTTGCTCTGTTGTCTTATATCTTTTTACCTATGATGCACATAATTTTTGATTTGATATCAAAAAGACTTTTATTGAAATATCACAAATAGCTTTGGTATTTGACAGGGTTCCAATATGCACTGTAAATAATATTAAGCAATGTATATACTTTGATATGAGTTGGGTTTGTATCATGAAAGTATATTTTGTCAGGATTTCAGTTAAAACAGGATGAACAAGAATGTGTCCAGTGTACACGGATGCCCCACTCGCACTATCATTTTCCATGTTCGATGGACCGTGAAAATGGGTAAAAAATATAATTAGGCATTAAAATTAGAAAGATCATATCATAGGGAACATTTGTACTAAGTTTCAAGTTGATTGGACTTCAGCTTCTTCAAAAACTACCTTGACCAAAAACTTTAACCTGAAACTCACACTTTCATTGTTCAGTGGACCGTGAAATTGGGGTCAAAAGTTTAATTTGTCTTTAAAATTAGAAAGATCATATCATAAGGAACATATGTACTAAGTTTCAAGTTGATTGGACTTCAGCTTCATCAAAAACTACCTTGACCAAAAACTTTAACCTGAAGCGGGACAGACGGACGAACGAACGGACGGACAGACTTGACAGACGAACGGACGGACGGACGAACGGACGCACAGACCAGAAAACATAATGCCCCTCTACTATCGTAGGTGGGGCATAAAAATAAATCACTTGCGAAAATTACTTGGTTTACAAAAATTAAATGCTGTCTAACAAATTTTTTTTTTTTTTTTTTAACAATTGTGAACTTAGTTGACATCACAGATGAGACATTAAACCAGACAAAATTACTACACTGTAGCTAAAGCAGATTTTAAGATTTCCATCCGTCCATGAAAGACCACCTAAAATGTAAACTCTGCGATAATTTCTACTATATATGGATGGAAACAATAAAATCTAAACTGCAGGCCTAGGCTAATAACAAATAACAACAATCCACAAATCAATTTAAAATATACAAATTAAACAATAGCAGGTTTAATATACAATATGAAATACTTGTGATATTCATATTATGATATATAAAGGGAAATAACTGAAGTTGAAGTCATAAATAAGGGGAAATAACTCTAGCTGACTTTCCATACAGCTACAATAGACTAGTACTTCATACATGCAATAATGAATGAAACTATACATGCTTAAGCAAAAGCAATAATCTAAATGTAAATGAATCTCGTGCAAATTCAAATCATTACAAAAAGCAAGTAACCCAATGTTATGTTCAAATTCTGCACACTTCAGCTGGGGTTGAAGTAAAAAAACTTTGCTCAGTGCTCGGAGCACAAAAATCATGCTTGAAACATGAAATCCAGCATTTAGATTGGTTGTTTCTTGTATCTGAGTACAAAACTCATGCTCGAAAGTTTTATGACCCCAAGGCCTGGTCTTTAACACTTATAATATAATACTTTTTCTATCTTCAGAGAATTTGGTGTAAATGTTTGAATTATCCTTTGGTATTTTTCACCTCTCTTTCACATATAATATTGTTTGGACTTGTAAAATTGTCAATCTAAACTTCGGTATATTCTAACCGAGAAAATTTCAATGCTTCTTTGTTTAAATGTTAAAGTAAACTGCTATAAGGATGCAAAAAAAGTTAACAAGTAAGAAAAACAAGTGCACATGACAATATTTATTTTTCGCCGAAGTGCACAGAACATAAAACATAAACAGACTGAACCATTAAAATGAATGTAAATAGATTGGCTTGTATGTTGTCAAATTATAGTCCAGTGGCAAATATTTCAGACACATGATTGTGAATGGCTAAATTCTTAAAAAAATTTGACATTTTGATCGAATTTATTGAAAAGGCTAAATTTCATTTATGTCTCAATATGAGACAGATTGGAAAACATGCCTTCCACCCCTGTTACATTCATTGAAATGGAATAGTCCTAAAGCTAGCGATCAAGAAGTAACCCACTTACTTCCAGCATAATACGAAATGTGTTCTGTCGAGATTGCCAGTTTAGACAGCCTCCCAACTGAAAATTTATTATTATCTTAGATGAACAAATTTTATATATTAAAAACCTGAAGTCCTCTTTGGCTTTGTCGGTAGGGGACTAATAACTGTTAAATAATAATTTAAAGGTAAATCCCACATCAATAATGATTATTTTTATTCTTTGGGTCCTCCACCATTAACTTTGTGGATATGAAATGTTTAATATGAAAAAAAAACCTGTCTTATTTGAAAACATCAGCTTTAATCTTAAAATTCTATACAAATAAAAGATTAAAAAGTTGTTTATGCTGCAATCACCCAATAGTATGGCACACTTTTTTATTTAAGCATGCTCTCATGCATATTCATTATATTGATTACTGACTTCAAAGCTTTTCAAGTAAAGTTGAAAAGGGATATTGAACGCATGTTTTGTTTGCTTGCACACAACTGTACAAATGAAGTATCAAAATATAAGAGCATAATGAAACTTTTTATTTGACATCATTATTTTTTCATCTTTAAAATCAGTTTAATATTTGCCACTGGACTCTAAAACCTTCATTAAATCATCTTAAAGGATTCTAGCCAATTTAAGTGCCTCCCAATACAAATTTCCAAATAATAGGAATAACCCTCTTTATTGTTCACAACTGTATCTATATAGTGTTAACTTTCACAAATGGATTCAAATGTTAGCCTTAAAGCATGCATTCTATACACCAATTTTGAATTTGTATGCCGTTGAAAACAAAAAATTCTATACAACCTTAAAAGTTGACAAGGGTCATATTTAATATAAATACTGTAAATTCAGAAATTATAGTGAGGTTTTTATTATTGTGAAAATTACGACAGAGTCGTAAACGTAACAATTTAAACTTGCATTTTTAATATTTCATATGGAACAAGCAGGATTTTTCCAAAAATGGTAAAAAATTAAAATCGCATTTAAGTATAAATTAACAAAATCGCAATAATAAATGCGCGAAATAATTTCTGAATTAACAGTACAATAAAATTGATTATTCTGGTTATTTTTTGGTATCAAGCTGAAAACATTTCACTATTAAAAACCAATAGAGATTGTTTTGTAAACATTATCTGGTCAACAGGTACAATATTGATGCCAGTGGTAGCAAATTCCAAAAATAGGTGTATAAACAAATTCTTTTATTGCATTGTTTATCAGTTCATTGGGTATAAAATTTGAAAATCATTAACTTTATAAGTCAACTATAAGTACATACATACAACTGTTGTACAATGGGACATGGCATGGTATCATAGTTTCTAAAAACATGCTGTCATCTAAAAATTATGCCCATCATGCGTCAAAAGCAAAATTCCATCAAACTTGTTTTTTTGTTGTAAGTAATGGTCAGATCTCATCTTCTAACCTCCTCTTGCATATCAAATCCTTTAATTTTGAAAGTGTTTCCCCAGCATTAATAATATATATATAAAGAAAGCAAATATATTTTTAAAAAGTTAGTATATTAAAATTTGCTACCAAAATTTATACCCCTTTTGACCCTTAAAGACCTACCATACTGCATCTGTATAAACTGTATTCTCCTTTTTTCCAAAAGAATGAAAAATGGCCAAAGCCAGTCAGAAATAAGTAAGAGGAAACAAGTACTCGTATCTGCATGTAGATTGGCAAAACCTGAAATAAATCATAACCTGTAGATTCAAGAACTTCTGTGAGTACCAATTTCAGTGGATAAATTCAGAATTTGTTTTTTTGAATATAAGATTTCCTGATTATGCAAAAGTTTGTATACAAGCCTATCAACAATATATGTATATGTTGCTGAACACTAAAATTGGAGTTTCCTTTTACCCACAAATTAAATTGTTTTTTTCAGGTATATTGGTTATAATGAATTGGTAAATGATATGGCAGGGGAAGATTACAGAATCAAATAAGACAAACCTAATACAGTTGCTACAAAAGGATTTAAATTTTTTGACTTCACAACAATCCACGTTATTTGGAATTTCATCTTTTGTGGTTAGTCGTCTAAGCAATCACACCACATCTTATATTTATAACGAAAGCTTGTAATTAGAAATTAAAATGTTTCTTTTGTGATTTTTCATTAGGGCTATTCCAGAAAAAAATGTATGGGAGGGGGGGGGGGGGTTGGAAGGCACATTATATAAATAATACATGGGTGATGGGAATCAGAGCAACTTTTCACACTATAATGCACTATAATACTCAATTACAATTGTCTGGGTGGCGGGTGCTGACAAAAACTGCCTTCCAACCCCCCCATACATTTTTTTCTGGAATAGCCCTTATATAATTTCACTTTTTCCAACCAAATTGTCAAATCAGACATAGTTCATTGTATTTCCTACTTCGTTTACATGTATATGAAAAGTAATTGTAATAAAAAATGCAACTCAAGAAAACAACTGCTTTATCCTTATCATTATTGGTTTCGTTTTACTGAAGTCTTTATACAATCATTATATGAAACTTACCCAACAACACGTATGATGTACATATTGTAAATAAATGTGTTTTGATCACTTGTTAATTAAGACTATAAATATCTTACTTGTATTGTAGTGTAAACGATAAAATGAATCCAATGTTATATAGTTACAAAGGCTTACCTTACTGGCTCCCGTTAAATGGTAAATTAATATAACAAGTTGCATCCAACCTTTCCATTCATCTGTCTGGTCTCTATGTAAAACTACAGTCTAAACATAAACAAATGATAGGAATAAGTTCAATCAATTATGGCCATAAAAATAGTTTTTACGGTTTACATATTTTTTATTTTTGTGCATCACTATCTGCATATGATATGATTCCTTTTTCTAATATTGTCAATTAAAAATGCTATTTTTCATCAACGAATTGTGCCT
The DNA here is from genome assembly GCF_965363235.1 of Mytilus galloprovincialis. Taxonomy (NCBI): domain Eukaryota; kingdom Metazoa; phylum Mollusca; class Bivalvia; order Mytilida; family Mytilidae; genus Mytilus; species Mytilus galloprovincialis. Next base: position 41,667,033 of record NC_134851.1, on the reverse strand, counting down.
GGTAAAAAAAACCATATTTAGTGATTAAATCTATAAATTGTAATTTCAATCTGCATATTGCTGGTTTAATTTAATTTTTATTCCCTTGTTAACTATCATCTCTTAAATCTCACTGTTCAATACTCATACTCAAAACTATGCAGTGGAACCTGTATAGAGGGGTTTGTCTCTTATACATTTATGCCATTTATTTCTATGTTAAAAGAACTATATACCTGTTCAGTACTCTCTGTGAAGAAGAATCCCAGGATCATCACATAAGCGAATGGTAGGAAGAAGTTCACATGTGTGTAGTACTTATTCTCCTTCATAAAGAAGTTGGTTCTGTAAATATATATTAAACATTACAATTTATATATCTATATATAAAGAGACACATTAATCTAACAATCAAATTTGTTTTAATTTATCAGGCCTGTTGGAATAAGCTGGCAAATTCCCCAAAAAAATTGGATAGAATCACATTTCTAATGGATGACCCTAATTATCAGTCAAAGAAGGCAATTTGAAATTTTAGAAACAAACATGTGGTAACAAATATTCAATTGAAGAAACGAAAACATTTTAAACTAAGCATGTCTATTATATATCTTTTGAGTGGATGCGTCATGTGGTGGTGGTTAGTGTTAAAAATTCAAACATTTTTTTGTAATTGCTGATATATCTGAGTTATAATTTCTAATCTGAGTTACTTCCCCTTGTTTAGTCATACATACAACATTTTTTGTAATTTCTGATATATCTGAGTTATAATTTCTAATCTGAGTTACTTCCCCTTGTTTAGTCATACATACAACATTTTTTGTATTTTCAGATATATCTGAGTTATAATTTCTAATCTGAGTTACTTCCCCTTGTTTAGTCATACATACAACATTTTTTGTATTTTCAGATATATCCGAGTTATAATTTCTAATCTGAGTTACTTCCCCTTGTTAGTCATACATACAACATTTTTTGTAATTTCTGATATATCTGAGTTATAATTTCTAATCTGAGTTACTTCCCCTTGTTTAGTCATACATACAACATTTTTTGTATTTTCAGATATATCCGAGTTATAATTTCTAATCTGAGTTACTTCCCCTTGTTTAGTCATACATACAACATTTTTTGTATTTTCAGATATATCCGAGTTATAATTTCTAATCTGAGTTACTTCCCCTTGTTTAGTCATACATACAACATTTTTTGTATTTTCAGATATATCCGAGTTATAATTTCTAATCTGAGTTACTTCCCCTTGTTAGTCATACATACAACATTTTTTGTAATTTCTGATATATCTGAGTTATAATTTCTAATCTGAGTTACTTCCCCTTGTTTAGTCATACATACAACATTTTTTGTATTTTCAGATATATCCGAGTTATAATTTCTAATCTGAGTTACTTCCCCTTGTTTAGTCATACATACAACATTTTTTGTATTTTCAGATATATCTGAGTTATAATTTCTAATCTGAGTTACTTCCCCTTGTTTAGTCATACATACCTATCACACAGATACACATATCCCATAATCATTCCAAGTTTGGCTAGTGATACTGTAACTTCATAGAGAGCTTCATATGGTTCTTTTGGTGCTCCGTTTTTGTTGCCATTTTCTGTAAAAAAAAACCCAGATATTTTGTGTCATAAATAAATGCATCATATTCCATGTTTTCCAATTCTTTATCGGTTGTCACTCTTTTCTGAGGTCTAGAAACTAATATATAGTTCTTACTACGACTTGAAAGAACATAATGTAGAAATTTTCTTGCTAATAAAATTGAGAATGAAAATGGGGAATGTGCCAAAAAGACAACAACCCGACCATAGAGCAGACAACAGCAGAAGGTCACTAACAAGGTCTTCAAGCATACACCTGCTTGTAACTCAAGACTGATTGTTGGTTGCTTTATGTCCATTGGCAAATATTTCATGCATGTTCAGGATGACAACAAAATTAAATACTTATAACTCAGGGCTTTTCCAGAATTAATTGTAAGGAGGGACAGGAAGGCACTTTTATTAAAATTTGATGGGTGGTGGTTATTTAAGAAAGATTGCTTAAACATTTAAATGAAATATCTAATTTAAAATGTATGCATGTTGGGGTCAATTAAAAAGTGCCTTCCTCCCCCCCCCCCACCCCTTCATTTATTTTTGGAACAGCCCTCAATTCAATCTATCAGAAAAACAGGCGATAGATATTTCATTATTTGAATTATTTGGATTTTGTCATTTCCTGGACTTGCAAAGTTCAGTAAAGGATGTGAGTTTTATAGCTTTACTCATTGTTGAAAGCTGTACAGTTACCTTAGTTGATAACATCCTTTTCAAATGTTCACTGTTCTCATTGGCAAATATACATCATCTCCCTATTTTTTTATTTCTGAATTTACCATTATCAGGAAACTCAGAATCAAAACAAAGAGTGCACACACTGAAATGTCTCGCCTTCTTTACTAATCATTGATATTATGTTGATACTCCTAAATATAAAGCTTTATTACGACTGTCACATAAACTTAACATGAACCATGAAAATGAGGTCAAGGTCAGTTGAACCATATGCCAGGCAGACATGTACAGCTAACAATATTTCCATACACCAAATATAGTTGACCTATGACATATAGTATAAGATAAAAAGACCAAAACTCAAAAACTTAACTTTGACAACTGAACCATGAAAATGAGGTCAAGGTCAGATGACATCTGCCCGCTAGACATGTACACCTTACAATCATTCCATACAACAAATATAGTAAACCTATTGCATAAAGTATGAGAAAAACAGACCAAAACACAAAAACTAAACTATAACCACTGAACCATGAAAATGAGATCAAGGTCAGATGACATCTGCCCGCTAGACATGTACACCTTACAATCATTCCATACAACAAATATAGTAAACCTATTGCATAAAGTATGAGAAAAACAGACCAAAATACAAAAACTTAACTATAACCACTGAACCATGAAAATGAGGTCAAGGTCAGATGACACCTGCCAGTTGGACATGTACACCTTACAGTCCTTCCATACACCAAATATACTAGACCTATTGCTTATAGTATCTGAGATATGGACTTGACCACCAAAACTTAACCTTGTTCACTGATCCATGAAATGAGGTCGAGGTCAAGTGAAAACTGTCTGACGGGCATGAGGACCTTTCAAGGTACGCACATACTAAATATAGTTATCCTATTACTTACAGTAAGAGAGAATTTAACATTACAAACCAGGTGCTCCGCAGGGCGCAGCTTTATACGACCGCAGAGGTCGAACCCTGAACAGTTGGGGCAAGTATGGACAAAACATTCAAGCGTGATACAGCTCTGAATTTGGATTGTGATCAAATTTTTGACATTACATGGTGTTTTTTTACACAAAACAAATGTCAAGATTTTACAAATTTTACAATTAAAGATTTCTTCTTCAAACTTTTTAAATCTAAAATTAAATAGTTGACACAGCATAGGTTTCTGACACAGAATGAATGTGGTCTAATGAACTTAAAAGTTTGTTTTTGCCTTTTAGCAATTCACTATGCTGTTGAATATTAATCCTCTCAAAAAAATGTTTGAAGAAATTTTCTTTTTATTTATGAAATCTGAAATGAGAAAAATTTACCCCCCCCCCCTTTTTTTCACATCCCCGTTTCCCTTTTTTCCAAAACTGATATCAAGTCAAATTTCTAATGGAGTTTGCAACAATAACTACTCTTTTAAATACATCATAAAATATTAAAATGTAAAATAAAGTGCTTGTTATCACTGAATGGTAAAGATTGGTTGGTAGTAAAAGTGAATATACATTGTTTATTGTATAAAATAATAAAAAAAACTTCATCAGCAACATTTTATATTGGCAAATTTCCAATGAAGTTATTGGCAAATAAAAATAGAAAATGACATCATAGTCATGTCTGGCAAATGTCCAACATACATTATCTAAAAACATTTTAGATAAGATAAGGAAAAACAGCTTCATCAGCAACATTTTATATTGGCAAATTTCCAATGAAGTTATTTACATAAAGTTATTGGCAAATAAAAATAGAAAATGACATCATAGTCATGTCTGGCAAATTTCCAACATATATTATCAACTACTATTCTATACAAAGAAAGATAACTCCAATTGAAAATTAATTGCTATTGCACAATATTGTGCAATTAGATATTTCTTGCTATTGTGCAATACTGTGCAATTGAAAATTTCTTGCTATTGCACAATACTTGATATGGAATCCTGATTTGGACCAACTTGAAAACTGGGCCCATAATCAAAAATCAAAGTACATGTTTAGATAAAGCATATCAAATAAGCCCAAGAATTCAATTTTTGTTAAAATCAAACTTAGTTTAATTTTGGACCCTTTGGACCTTAATGTAGACCAATTTGAAAACTGGACCAAAAATTAAAAATCTACATACACAGTTAGATTTGGCATATCAAAGAACCCATTTATTCAATTTTTGATGAAATCAAACAAAGTTTAATTTTGGACCCCCATTTGGACCAACTTGAAAACTAGGCCAATAATTAAAAATCTAAGTACATTTTTAAATTCAGCATATCAAAGAACCCCAAGGATTCAATTTTTGTTAAAATCAAACTAAGTTTAATTTTGGACCCTTTGGATCTTAATGTAGACCAATTTGAAAACGGGACCAAAATTTAAGAATCTACATACATAGTTAGATTCGGCATATCAAAGAACCCCAATTATTCAATTTTTGATGAAATCACACAAAGTTCAATTTTGGACCCTTTGGGCCCCTTATTCCTAAACTGTAAGGACCAAAACTCCCAAAATCAAACCCAACCTTCCTTTAATGGTCATAAACCTTGTGTTTAAATTTCATAGATTTCTATTTACTTATACTAAAGTTATGGTGCAAAAACCAAAAATAATGCTTATTTGGGCCCCTTTTTGGCCCCTAATTCATAAACTGTTGTGACCTCAACTCCAAAAATCAATCCCAACCTTCCTTTTGTGGTCATAAACCTTGTGTTAAAATTTCATTGATTTCTATTTACTTAAACTAAAGTTATTGTGCGAAAACCAAGAATAATGCTTATTTGGGCCCTTTTTTGGCCCCTAATTCCTAAACTGTTGGAACCAAAACTCCCAAAATCAATCCCAACCTTCCTTTTGTGGTCATAAACCTTATGTCAAAATTTCATAGATTTCTATTTACTTAAACTAAAGTTATAGTGCGAAAACCAAGAAAATGCTTATTTGGGCCCTTTTTGGCCCCTAATTCCTAAATTGTTGGGACTAAAACTCCCAAAATCAATCCCAACCTTCCTTTTGTGGTCATAAACCTTGTGTTAAAATTTCATAGATTTCTATTCACTTTTACTAAAGTTAGAGTGCGAAAACTAAAAGTATTCGGACGACGACGACGACGACGACGACGCCGACGACGCCAACGTGATAGCAATATACGACGAAAAATTTTTCAAATTTTGCGGTCGTATAAAAATCTGAACTTTTTTTTCAAGTGGTCACTGAACCATGAAAATGAGGTCAAGGACAATGGACATGTGACTGACGGAAACTTCGTAACATGAGGCATATATATACAATATATGAAGCATCCATGTCTTCCATCTTCTAAAATATATAGCTTTTAAGAAGTGAGCTAACACCGCCGCCGCCGCCGTAGCCGCCGCCGGATCACTATCCCTATGTCGAGCTTTCTGCAACAAAAGTTGCAGGCTCGACAATAAGGAATCAAAATGGTGTTCACTGATGATAAACTTACCAGTTCTAGGCTTTATTCCATTTCTTGGAAGTCTTCTCTTGTAAACAAATAAAGCAATAGCAGAAACAAAACTGAAAAATAAAATATGAAACACTTATCTAAAAGTACATACTGAAAATAAGAGGTAACAGTTGTTTATTTGTGTTCAACTCTAATAAATCCATTCAGCACACACGTAACAGAATATAACGTCATTGCAACCATCAAATCCTCATGAATTGACAAGGACAGCTCTTCAAAATTTAAGATACTGCTATATTCTAATAAGCATTTTGTTTTGCACTAGTTTTTATTTTTAGCTTTTACAGTATGAACTTTCATGTTTTTGATGTAGGCATTTGTCAGTCTCTCTTTTTTAATGTAGTCAAAGACAAACACTTCCCCAACTATTCCTGACAAAAAAACAGTAAAAATATTTCATATCACAGATATTCTGAAGAGAAAACAATACGCCTCATCATGTATCTATATTAAGGATGTACTTAGGTGAGGTTAGGTCAAAATTAATAAATTAATAAATTAAAATTGATACTATAAGCTGGTAGAGCATCAATTAAGGATAAAAATAAGCTAAAAATATTGATAGGTCATGGACCTCCTTTTTGATATATTTGAGTTTTAAAATATGGTGGGAAAAGGCTGACTCAGACTTTTACCTTATATTTGCATTGGTATTATTTGGGTCTCAAAACAAAAGAAAGAAACTCAAGAATCTTCTAAAATTTTGGTAAAGGACCTTTCATGAGCTATTAAGTCTTATATGAAAAAATAAATGGGTTTTATGGGGCAAAATATTTTATATTGTACAGACTTGGGGTAATTGTAATTGTAATCATTAATCAGCTGTAATTGATTACATTTTTTCAAGTAATCAGTGTAATCATTAATCAGCCAAAAATCTGATTACATGTAATTTAATTCAATCAATTACTTTTCAAAATATCCTGTAATCATGATTACTTTTTGATTACATTCTGATTACAATGAAAAAAATCTAAAATTGTGTTTTGGTCATTAAATGAACCTCTTTGTTATTCATCTATAATACTAAAATTACGAGGTCCAATTTGTCAGCCGTCATCACGTAAAAACGATGAATCAAAGAATTCAACTTTATATATAACTAATGTAGTACAATGGTGTTGATTAAAAATTACACCACTCTAGGCCCGTTTGTTTTCCACGTAATTAATATTGCCAATAATTAAGAAGTTCCGGATCGAGTCCGACACCGATACCAATAGTATATTCAGCTGTTACCTATTACCTTATCTGTACGTTCCGCATCTGACAGGCGCACCACCAAACAGTGTATTTAGAATTTTGCTGTATACTGTTGAGTAAAAAATACTCCATTCCAGGCCCTTTTGTTTTCCAAATTATTAATATTACCAATAATTGATAGGTTCCAGGTCGACGGGTTCAAACAGAAAGATTTTGAAAGCAGAGAAAAATGTGCACCTTATATACATGTTATAATCGGCATGACTTTATCAGATGACAATACCAATACTAAAATAAGGCATACGCATAGTTATATATCAGTCACGGACCCGCGATATCACGGGTGTGTTCTAGTATTTGATAAATTTTAAACATACTAAAATTATTTCGTTACTTTAAGCATGTCTACTTCAACCAGTAAAAAATAAACTGTTACAGTATTTTGAAGTCATCATTAGCCTAAGCAGAAACATATACTACAATTATATATCTTTTATCTTGGTAAAAGATATTTTACATACATGTATATTCATCGTTTTATAATGATCTTCATATTAATATTTGATAATAACTGTTATATATTCAAGTAATACTTTTCTTTAAACCTGAATTATAATCTTTTGTTAATTTTTGTGATTTTTATCAACTTTGAATTGACAGGTAGGAGACTAATTAAGGTTTGTTTTTATTGCAATTACAAATTGAGTATAGCTGTACGGAAATATATATGATAAAAGATAAATCAGACATGAACATTTATCTAATTAGCACAAACTAAATTAAAAGAAGGACAAATATGTTGTTTAAATTTTTTTGTATTGGACTGGACATGTAAAATGCAATGATTTTTAGTAATTACATATTGTTTACAATTTGATTAAACACTTCTATTCAAATTTAACATAGTTTTAACTGGTAACTTTATTTCATCCATACTTAAACTTCCATAAACTGCAACTTGGAATACATATAAATTATGAAAGAGGTCAGAAGACAAACAAAAAACTCTTCATTATGATTTATCTTTATTAAATTTAATTCAAAATAATTCAGAGATCATTGGTGATAAAATGTAATGTATATATATGTAGTGAAATTTGGTGTTTATTTAAATAAATGAAGTTTAATTTGAAGTTATCATTTTATAATTGAACCAATTAAAATACTTTCTCAAAAATGCTATAGTGTTATTGAACGTTTATTCATTCACATCATTCAAAATGTTTTGTTTTTAAATTCATTGTAATCAGATGTAATCATGATTACTTTGCCAATGTAATCATTAATTTAATCAGATACTTTCAGAAATGATGTAATCATTAATTTAATTTAATCGTACAAATGACAAAGTAATTGTAATTTAATCAATTACATTGAAAGTAATCGGACCCATCTCTGATATTGTATTGTATGGAAAAACACCAAGGAGTCCGAACATTTGACACAAATTCCAAAACCTCACCTAAGTACATCCTTAATTGCTATTTTCATAAATTTTGTCGTTGATCTTTATATGTAATAACTTTTAGTCCTAATCTACTGGACTCAGTTTGTTTATCTCAAAATGAAGTGAAATTCTAAACCAATGACACAGTAAGCTAATGTTATTGACATTGCCTCTGAAAATAGCCATAATCTGTTCTACCATGGTCAAGTTTCATCAATGCATTTGATCTTTGGGCTATCATCCTTTATTTGAGATTATAGCAAGACAGGTTTATAGTCTCTGAACAACATCCTGGTCTTTTACTGATCACATGGCTACCTATATCACAGAAATACACAACACTCACCGGACAAGGAAGACACTCACCAGACAAGGAAGACACTCACCAGACAGGGAAGACACTCACCAGACAAGGAAGACACTCACCAGACAAGGAAGACACTCAACAGACAAGAAAGACACTCACCAGACAAGAAAGACACTCACCAGACAAGGAAGACACTCACCAGACAAGGAAGACACTCAACAGACAAGAAAGACACTCACCAGACAAGGAAGACACTCACCAGACAAGGAAGACACTCACCAGACAGGGAAGACACACACCAGACAAGGAAGACACTCACCAGACAAGGAAGACACTCACCAGACCAGACAGGGAAGACACTCACAAGACAAGGAAGACACTCACCAGACAAGGAAGACACTCACCAGACCAGACAGGGAAGACACTCACCAGACAAGGAAGACACTCACCAGACCAGACAGGGAAGACACTCACCAGACAAAGAAGACATTCACAAGACAAGGAAGACACTCACCAGACAAGGAAGAAAGCTGCTGTAATAATTTGTACTGTGGTAGCTGCCTCTGGACTACGACAACATGTCCCATCATTATAGTTCATATGATCGTTACAATACATATTTAACAATATCTGCACATCCTGAAAAACAAAACAAGAACATTTATTGAAGTGTCATGTCAGATTTAAAAACAAAAACATAAAAGACTTTTAATTGAAGACATCTATGTCTTGCAAGAAAATTTTAATAAGCAATCAAAGGACCTTTGACCTTCAATATATGGCAAATTTAAAGGAAAAGAATGTATTTGGGTGTTAGTCTTCTTGAATATGAGATGTATTTTTAGGATAAATTACTTTTGAATGGAAGGCCACTGCCCAACCTGATACGTTCCGCATATGTGCATGATTTTTAATACAAATATGCTGCGAAAATAATTTTATAGTATCATACAAGTCATATTTTTTTCTTTGTGTAAGTCATGCTGCCTGAACCACAAGTGTTTAAATTATTGATTATATAAAAGGGCCATGGATTTGAACCTTTCTGAAACACACATGACCTCACACCTATATTAAGGTGGTACCCAATACTTTAACTAAAATTAATTTGGCTCGTTTAATTTTCATAAAATTTTGACAAATTATTTACTTTGACCCTTTTACAAAAATATCAAAAAATCAAAAAATTTGAACCAAGTGTTTTATCAGAAAAATTACACTGGTTATATAGCAGTTTGACAAACACTAATTTTGATCATTGTGAAGCTTTATATTACCTTCACAAGGTTACGTAATTAAAACGTTTAGCTGATATTACAGAGTTATCTCCCTGTAGTGTTAGGTACCACCTTAAATAACTTACCAGTTGTAGTGCTGGTTTAGATATATGTAGCCCATCGTCAGGTATATTTTTTGCTGGTTGTCTGATTCCTTGGGCCACAAGTCTAGAGGAACTCCATACCTTAGCCTGGCTCTCATCTCTATTGGTAAAAAAAGACAAAAATATCCATTAAAATCCTTCAGTACAATATAACTTTTTTAGCAATTTTTCAAACTTGTTTGCATGTTAATTGCTAAGGCTAAATATTTATTTTGACCCTTTGACCAAAGCATTAATTTTTTTTTTTAAACTTGAACCTCACACTTTATTCGAACCCATTGCATATGGACCATAATTTGCTATTGGGCTCGTTTCCTATAACTATAGAAAAGTGATAAAAATGTGTATTACTGTAAGAAAAGTTGTAACTACATCTAAAGATGCCTTTATTTTTATCAACATACAAGTGTATGCTACTCTTCCCTAGAAAAAAAATTGAAATTAACAAATTTCAAAGATTATACGACCGTATTTTTGTGTCGTTTCTCGCGTTACTTTTCGCTTCCAAAGTGCATAACGCTGACTGATTTATAGATAATCGTCACCGGCAAATTCGTAACTTTTGCTTTCAAATAATAAAGAACTTCGACCAATAAGAATAGTCAGAAGAGAACTATAAGTATTTCTGTAGCAGGTGTAAGAACACTAGCGTTACTTTGGTTTCCGATTTCGTAACGCATATTTTAGATGATGTAATCTGCTTTGTTGTAATAGAATTCTTTATAACAATATGCAAATATGAACTCTCGCGAGATGTTCAAACAGGTAAATCAGAGATTACATTCTAGTTTTGTTCTTCGTAATAATTAAGTTAGAAAATGACATTATCGTTATGCGTTACATTTCACACGAAACAGAAGTCCAGTTATTTCCTTTTTTTTTATTAAAATTGTTTTTGTCGTTAAGTTCTAATCATTTCCGGTCATACGTGAAACATGTGACTAACATGTGATCACGCCCTTACAGCCGGATATATGAAATACTAGGTCTAAACATTGTTTTTGTTTCCAACGGGATGTTAGCAAACATAATCTGTAGACTTGTTTCGTCATGTTTAAAAAAGGAAAATACAATTTTCAAAGAGATTGCGCCGGGGGTCTATTATTTTTCCTATGTGCATAATGTTACATACGATCTTGTGTGAAAATAAATGCCCAATGACTTGACAAAATCGATTTCAGATTTGAAAGACGTTATAACACACTTTGTTTCCAGATAATGATGTAAAGGGTCCTTGGAAAATTCAATCGACATTACGTCTCTTATCATTGTGCCGATGCTCCTTGGATTGATTTTGCTTCCGCAGTAAATATTACTGGATATTTTAGGTGAATAAAGATAATTTAATAAAAAATACATGTTAATGTACCGTTACACTTGGAATGTACAAAGTTGGTATCTTTGTCACAATTTTTAATTATTTTTTTTTATTCATGTTCTGCAAACACCAGGGGTTTCATTATTTTTTTAGACTGGAGGTACCTTTGAGATTATAGGGGGAACCAAACCCAAACGACGAGGGGTCTGGGGCCGCTTAAGGCCCCCAGTAGGTCCAGGGCTAGCCCTGGTAGGGGGGCCAGGGGGGCAAAGCCCCCCGGAAGCTCCTGGATTTTAGGGATTTCAGCCTTAATTTTTTACTTTAAAAAATAGGGTAAAGTCTGTAATATTTGCTTCAATTTTGGGTAAGTTAACATTGAATTGTTTTTCTTCTTGAGTATTTATCTGAAAATACATTGCTTATAATTATTTTGTAATCAGTTATAAAATATGTATGACCTATAATGCAGGGGTTTCATGTGAAATGTTGTTTAAATGTTTTGTTTGTTTTTATACTATTATTAAATGTTTTGCATTTGTTCAATATTGTAAAAGAAATTTCATAAGTTACAAACATTGTAGTATATATTATTAAATTAACATGCTCTCATGCAAAACAGGAAACAAACGTTTTTGATATACGCTAAGTGTTGTGATGATTGTTCTGGTCAGATAAAAACATGTATTAACTTTCACTTAACTTATATAAAGGGGTGATTGTGTTAGTAAAAATGTTGAGGTTTTTTTTTCACTTCTTCAGAGCTGTCTTTTTTTTTTAATTTTAAAAGTCTTAAATCTCGTCAGATATTATATTTTGTAAACGTAACAGTTATGTTACTTCAGGTTGTTTCACGAAGTCTTACACTAAAAATTTCCTGCAGAAAATCACAACATAGAACACATATCGAGAAAACGGAGATCAGTGACAACGTCCAACGGGAAACGAACTGATTTGATACAATTAACGATTTTCTGAATTCCATAGAATGTTCACCTTTATTAAACCTTTTATTCATAAAATAATCTGTGATACAAGCTGCTTTCCTTTTATTAGACATAAGTATTGCTGTTGTTGTTTAAATTCATCAACAATTTGCCGCTTGAAAATATACTGCTAAATCGTCCCATTTTAAAGCGCTCTTACGATACAGATACAGACACGTGGTTTATAATTATCACTTCTCCTACTTTGGAGGTGTGCCTAAATTGGCAGAAAGATCTATACTTTAACGCGGACCTCAACGAAGACACCTATAAACATACACATGAACGACGTACACGGAGATTATCACTTGAGGAAAGAAATAAATTAGATTTGAACGATCTTCAAAAGAATTTTACACATTATTTTTTTTTGTATTTTTATTTTTTCTGTCGGTACCAGACGCTTCCGTAAAAGTACCGGGTACCGGGTCTTAATGAATGCACTGATTAACACTTTTCAGAAACGCAATAAACTTGTCAAAGGAGAAGTAAACTTTTAACATGCATGACTTGAAAGGAAGTACTTTATTGATTTTAGCCCACTAAAGTAGGTTAAAATGTGGAAACCATGTAGATGGTGTACAGGTCACAAATATCACATGGTGCCTATTTCAAAGATTTTAATTCCAAGTTAAAAGTTTTTTTCTTTACTGGACTTAAAGAATTTTACATTGCCAATGATTTGGAATAAATTGTATATAACTGGAATTTCAAAACCAAATATAAATACATTTTTTTGGCTAAAACATCAAGATACAACGATCATGGTATCCTGAATCAATGAAGAAAATATGGAAATTTCTGAATAAATTGTACTAATTGTTTTCAAAACAAGCACATATTTAGGAGTTTTATAATACTGTTTCATTTAAGATGGATTTTAAGAAAAAGTATACTGTTCAGATTATTTTAAGTAGATTTTGCAATAAAAGAAAACTAAAAAAATGCTTTCAGTTTCTTATGGTTTCCTGTCGCGTTTAAAAAAACTTTAATTTATCATTGAAAATAGATTTTAAATATTAACATGAAGCAAGTAACACTCGTAATGGTGTTCATTTATGTCTTTTGAAATATATTGTGCAAAATAAAGAAAATAAAGATTGGTTTCCTGTTTGGTTTCCTGTCACGTAAACAGTGAATCAAAATGTATTAATTTTTTCTTGAAAACTCAATTGTTCCATTAATACTATTCTAACACCAACACAACCCACAGAATAAAAGTTAAAGTTTTAGAACTTATAAAAAAGGATACAAAAAGAAACCAAAGGCCGAATACCAAATTATGGTCCATATATAGAAGTTTGACAAACACTAATTCTGATTATTTAGAAGCTTAATTTTTCCTTAATCATTGTCAATAGAACGAGATAAAAATGTTCAGCTGATTTTTACAGAGTTATCTCCCTGTAGTGTTATGTACTATCTTATACAGAGTTATCTCCCTGTAGTGTTATGTACTATCTTATACAGAGTTATCTCCCTGTAGTGTTATGTACTATCTTATACAGAGTTATCTCCCTGTAGTGTTATGTACCATCTTAAGATGGCAAATTTTTGGTTGTGTAAAATCTCAACGAGGGTCAACAGAATAAGTTTTAAAAAATCAAATATTTTTATCGTTTAATACAGCGAATGGTTCAGGAGTCTTTTTTCATATAATATCTTTGTTTTATTATTTGATAACACATCTGAACATTGCTGAACCCAATACTTTGACCTGTTGATGTTCATTTGAGATTATTATAAGATTACTGTCATATCGATGTAAGGCATACATCACTTCATGTAAAGGGATGCCTTTAGGCAATAACTCCCAGTACTAACTATAACTTTCTTGTGCTGTAAATCATGTAAATTTAATCAACACATACACAACAAATTGAAGGCAAACCGTTTTACACTGATAAATATAAGACCTATAAATTCAGTCTGTGCCAAACTGTTTTATGGTTTGTCTGACGGAAAAAGAAATTAGACCATTTCTACTATATTTTCAACCTTTAAAAATCTTCATCTTTCCGTCTGACTGACTGAATTTTTAACAAAATATCTTGTTGATCAGATAGAGATTGGGAAACACTGTTAAGTCAATACATTTAGTAATACTTACAATAAATCTATAGCCACTTTGTTATACTGGTCTATTTGTCTGTTAGTTATCATGGATCTGTTTAGACCTAGTCTGTTCTCATCAACAGGGTCTGATAACAGTAGGAAAAGAAAAACATTAATAAATTCAAAGCCGAAATAATTTCTGATACATTTATATTTGATAATATCAAATTTTAAGATTTAAATTAAATGGTCCTTCAAATGTTGTTACTGTTTCATCATTTTCTCCCATCAAGGTACCTTATAATTTGTTTTTTCAGCCAATACTTACATTATTGGACTTCTCATATGTACAAAATCCTAGAAATTTGTTGATGTGTATTCCTTTTTTTACTTTTTTGATATCGAGTGTCACTGATGAGTCCTTTGTAGACAGACATGCGTCTGATGTAAATACAAAATTTGAAACTTGGTATCTATGATGAGTTTATTTATCCACAAATAAGTATATACTCAAAAGCAATAAAGTATATTTCATGATTCAATCCCCGACTACCTTACATGGACAACCCTCCTTCAACTAGTTTTATATCACATTTGCATAACTTAAAAAATGTTTAAAATATTGTACCCATTCTTTATAAAATAATCATAAATATCAAAATAAATAGCCTTCTCTCCATCAGGCTCTATAAACTTTTTCTGTTCATAGCTATACATTTTTAAGTACATGTACTACCTTGCAACATCCATATGATATCTGTATTCTTGTCAGCTTTCAAGTTCTTAAATAATGGTTGTATCATAGTTAGATTTACTGAAAACAGAAAAAAAAAACTATATATATATACTGTATTTAGACCCTTCTACAACGGAATTTGTTTTACATGCACACGTATAAAAATTGCGGATTTTATCCAACGCAATCATAGGTTTGAACATAGTTTTCAATTTAGACTCGTTTATATATATATAATGCACTAATATTTCATCTTTGCATTAAAAAATAATAATAATATAACAATGCAAACTGCAGATTGTGTTCTAATATTTTTCTTAAAATGACGTTAAAGGTAGCATTTTTTTGTATTTTAGGGCATTTTTAAAAAAATTAAATGATAGAGTTTTGGTAGACTCATTTTATTGCAATTTTTTTTTTTTAATTTTTAAACTACACAAGGCACAAGGCAAAAGATTTAATGCCCTGTTCCGACCAGTCATGAATTTATATTGATACATTTTGCACAGGTGTATAGATGTCAAACTTTAGCACAGAGTTTTACTGCTGGACAAAATATTGGGGGAATGTGTCCATGAGAGACAGATGATCCTCACTTGAATATATAACGTTATAAAGGGACATAACTCAGGAACAAAATTTGAAATTGATCAAAGTAAGGTGGTAATAAGCAATGTGTATAAGTTTCATGACATTTGGTTGAGGCACAGAAACAAAAAATTCAGCATTTTTCCATTTATAAAGGGACATAACTCTAGAAAGGTAAAAGTGATGCTACCCAAAATCAAACTTGATTATTGTTTCAAGGGTAATTAAGGAGTCCTCACATACACATTCATCCCACAGATTGGAATCCTCTGAACAAACTAATTTTCACAATTTTTTAAGATGAAAAACAATGCTCATATATATATATATATATATATATATATATATATATATATCCCAAATATATCGAACATGAATTAATATCTTTATACATTTGTAGCAATAAATGAAGAAAGTTAATATCAGTAAAAACAATATACGACGAAAAATTAAAATTTTTGCGGTCGTATAAAAAATGTGTCGAACATGCCAACCCTTAATGAGACTAAACACGAAAAAAAATGGTACTCAGCATCAAAATCAACAATATAACAGTAATGGTTACCTTGGAAATTGTTTAATGCATCCTCACTTGCATTATTCAACTTGATGCTCCACTGAAAAAGACAAAACTATTTCATTTCTAAGATTCTGATTTTCACAGATTAAGGTGGTAGACCTTGGTTATGGAAGATAACTATTTAAATCAGTTATGTGTTTGTTAATGTCAAGTTTCATCAATGTTTTTTAAGCATTTACCTGAAACAGATTGGAAATAGTTATGTTACCTAGAAGCTTAGAATATATTTATGAAAATGGTTGACACAAACATACTGATGATTTTAAGAGTTATTTCCCTTAACCTAGGTCTACCTCCTTAAGTGGAAGTCTTTGTAAGAATTTGGTAATTTAGATGAATTTCAAAACATGTCCAAATAAAACCTGTCAACCTAACCATCAAAGTTTGACTTTTGGTTAGAATGATGGCAAATTACATAATTAGCTCCCCTTTTCTGTTAAGTACTAGTACAGCAAATTATATTAAGAAATACCAGAACATGAAAAGAAAACAAATGTGATACATTTTGAACTTGAATAAATGGTTCTTGTTTGTCATGTTCTCATCATTGTCTGCTTCTTTGGAATTGGGTTAATAAATCCAGATTGTAATTGTTTCAAGAACAACAGATTTTTTATGGCTTTTATGTAATTTGATCAAATTAAATAAGAAGGCATTGAAAACCAATCAATTTATCAATCAAATATGAAAGGAACATCCAAGCAATCACTGCCAGTGTCATGGACATGTGACTAAAAAAAAACATTTTAAGCATTAAGTTCATATCATAGCCAGGGCTTCCAAAAAATATTTGAGCCAGCCGGACATTTTAAATCTGATCCCGATTTTAATTCCTTAAGACTTGGTCACAAAAGGCAATTATGGTAATCAGATGGCCATTCCAATGATTGACATCAGAGTAAAAAAAAAACGATTTTAAACTTTACTTTGATATGAATTTGATGTTCGGATGTAAACTGTTAAATTGGCAGTGCATCATTCAAAGTGTGCATATCAGCGTGCTCATATATCTGCCCAAGACTCTTTATTTGTGCAAAATGACATTGTCAAAACCTTTACTTTGGTTTTTAAAATCACATTTTTCTCAAACCAGATGTTGACTTGACAATGGTAAAACATGGACCATAAACGGATACGTAAAATCCGTGTACGTTTACAAATCCTTGACTGAGCGAAGAAGCTCTTTCCACGTTATTTCTTCAACAAAATACTTAAAATGAACGTTAGATACAGGTATCAATGATAATTTTAGCATTTTTGAAGAAATTAGAATGCATAATTAAATTTCCCACCTGTGCACATGTGCACACGTGTTCTAGTTCAGACAATGTAGTTCTGACGATTATTCATTTAAAACCTTTTAAAATTTTTCATCAAATCATGGGATAAACTACTTTCTTATAATTTTAATCTTTTGGACTAAATCAATTAGATACAAACCGCTGAAATGAAAGAAAATAATTGTGAATAGACCGATCAATTTATACAATGTCCGGTACTGAAAATTGTTCACCTGTTACCTGAACAGGTAGATTTCAGCTGTCCAACAACTAATTAGCCTTGATTAAAATTAGGAAGTATTGAAGTAGGGATTGTTTTGATAGTAATTAATCATCATGACCGGAAATGTGTGGATGTTAAAGCCAAAAGGTTAGGTCAAAAAGATTGAGAATTATGTTAAAATGACCGAAAAAGCCTTGAAAACTAAAAATATATGACCGTTTCATGCTTTGCCCAGCCGGACTTTTACCGGACATAAAACAAATGTCCGGAATATATGACATCTTGGAAGCCCTGATCATAGCTCACAAATCTTATTAGTTATACATGTACTCCTTAAAGAAAATAATTATTTTGCCTCTGAGATGACCAGTTGAAATACAACATGATTTGTCAGATGCATATTTGCACTTTTCTTTATTGTTTTGCATCAGAAAATGTCTTTTCTGCAGAAAATGCTGGTCATTAATTTGTCATACCAATTTGGACGTTTCAGTTTTGACATTCTCAAGGATAAAACCCATGACCTCCAACACTTGAGTCAGACATGCAACATGATACAACTCTGGTGGTTGTGTGAATTAAGACTTGTGTTCAGAGAAACCAAGATGATATTTTTTTAATCATTAGACTTACCGTAGCACTACCAGTAATAATCTGATTAGGTCTGTTCAATGGCTCATTCATCAACCACGATTTGTAAACATAAAACATGGATATATTGACCATAGGATGCCACAGAAAATCCTGTAATAGCAAACTTACAATCTAACAAATATTTAACTGGATATAGCAGAAGACATAGACACAGTCTGACTTTAATAGTGCTTACTGTGGATTCATTTATTTTCGTGGATATAAATTTTCGTGGATTGCTGAAAACTTTCATATTCGTGGTATTTGATTTCGTGGTTTTGCAAATCTCTGTATACAAAGCCTACAGAAAATATTGTATTCGTTGAACATTTGAATTCGTGGTTCACCTGTACCCATGAAACCCACGAAAATTAGTATCCAACGAATAATAATAAATCCACAGTATATAAAGATGTGATTTTTCTATGTTGTTCTTTTGATATGTTACACCTCTGTAATTCATTAATTGGAGGGTTGATTGCTCTCTAACATATTTAACCCAGCCAATTGTGTGGGGGGGTCCCTATTCAGGGGCCATAATTCAGTAGTTGGAGGGTTGATTGCGCTCTAACATATTTAACCCAGCCAATTGTGTGGGGGGGTCCCTATTCAGGGGCCATAATTCAGTAATTGGAGGGTTGATTGCTCTCTAACATATTTAACCCAGCCAATTGTGTGGGGGGGGTCCCTATTCAGGGGCCATAATTCAGTAATTGGAGGGTTGATTGCTCTCTTACATATTTAACCCAGCCATCTGTGTGGGGGGGGTCCCTATTCAGGGGTCATAATTCAGTAATTGGAGGGTTGATTGCGCTCTAACATATTTAACCCAGCCAATTGTGTGTGGGGGGGGGGGGGGGGGGGGGGGGGGGGTGTCCCTATTCAGGGGCCATAATTCAGTAATTGGAGGGTTGATTGCTCTCTAACATATTTAACCCAGCCATCTGATTGGGGGGTCCCTATTCAGGGGCCATAATTCAGTAATTGGAGGGTATTGATTGCTCTTTAACATATTTAACCCAGCCATCTGATTTGGGGGGGGGGGGGGGTGGTCCTTATTCAGGGGCATAATTCAGTAGTTGCCAGTAGTCAATGTTGGTCACTGTTAATTATATACTGAATTTAAAATCTTTCTTTCAAATTTGGCCATTTTGTAATTTTCTGTGGTTTTTATCTGAAACAATACAATATGGGTTTGCTTAAAATTACATTACTTGTTCTTGGGTGGATAGTTTCATTGGCAATCATTAAATATAATTTTCATGTTAAAAAAACCCACAATAAACTGGAAGTGGAGAAGATTTAGATATAGAGACTGATGAAGAGGAACTTTCTTTCCTGTATCAGTAAAAGAACCTAAGGAAACCTAAGTAAGTAATTTTAAATGTAGGCAGTAATAGAGATATGATCTGCGACAGTAATCCGCCTTATACAAATGAATATCAATACATCTGTTAACTTTTTGTGAGGTTAAAAAAATGGCTATGCACAATCAGTATATGTAACTATTAATATAATATAATTTAATTTTGGATGTAACGCGTCCTCTGATTGGCTGACGTTATTTTGTTATCACCCCATAGACATAATTTAGTCATGTGACCGTGACGTCATCAACATTTTTTCATGGTTTTCTACGGTTTAAAATGGAATTTAGAATTAAATTATAAGAAATGACAGTAATATTTTTTCTGTCTATTCGATAAAAATGTGGTGCACACTGTTAAATAACCCGCTACGCGCGTTATTCAGTGTGCACCAAATTTTTTATGTTATTTCTTCATAGACAGAAAAAATGTTACAGTCATTCCTTAAATAACTGTGTTGATATGAGAAATATAGATTCCACAACTGCTACAAGTCTATTACAATATTTCTCCACTCGAGACAGTAAAATTTTAATATTTAAAGCGCAAGGCTTGCCAAGCTTTTTAGATAATTAAAATTTAACTGTTGAGAGTGGAGAAATACTGTATACACAAGTTACAGTGGTAGAATCTGTTTCTCTTATGATTTTTATCATTCCTTTTCAAAGATTGAGGAAAGCTGTGTACTTTTGATGTGACGTTATCAGACTTTGTCGCCTTTTTTCATGACGCACAATAAGAAAATTTAGAAGAAAACAAGAAAAGTTAACGTCACAATTAAATTTCAACCAATCATTCGCCAAGAACAGATTTTTCACTAGTGAGGAGAGGAGAAATATTTTTCTCACACCGGTCAGGAAATGTGAAAATAGAACAAAAATTAGAGAAACCTATATATCAGACCAAGATTCATCTTTGAATCGTTTTTGTTCCAAAATTAAACAAAGTCTTACACATATATTTATAAACTTAAGTACACTTGCATAAGGTCCATTTCTATCCAACGCAGCTCATATAATAATATCTACTTGTAAAAATACCCAGCCACATCTATTCTTTGTTTTTCTTATATGTATTTATATTTGTATTCTTCTGATGAGTTAAGCCTTTTTAAACTGATTTTTATAGTTCATTCTTATGTTTTACTGTTAGACTATTGTCCCAGGTTAGGGGAGGGTTGAGATCCTGCTAACATGTTTAACTAAGCCACATTCTGTATGCATGTGCCCTTACAATTGTGATTTTGAGGCCTTTTATAGCTGACTGTTGTATAAGCTTTGCTCATTGTTGAAAACCGTATTGTGACCTACAGCTGTTAATTTCTGTGTCATTTGATCTCTTGTGTAGAGAACTTTGTCTAATAAGCAATCATACCATATCTTTTTTTTTATATTGTAATCAATATTGACCACTTCAAATCAAGAAAATTTGAAAATACTGGCTACTAGGTGGATTATACCCTTCAGGAACTACTTACGGCAGACACTTTGATTTCATCATCCTTGAAGTGTAAATTAGTATGGGCTTTAAAGCTTTTGACTGGTTCATTACTGAGTAGATCTACAAACTCATAGTAAAGCTGTCTTATCCTTGAGTCTCCCAGGAAGGCTATATGGTTTCTCTTCCCCCAGTAGGATATATAATGCATACACATGCGAGCATCACTAAAATGAAATGAAATTTTATTCTATACACGAAGCATTGCACAGAACGCTATTAATAAAATGGTATATATCAGGGTTCTCGCTAAGGATTTTTGAAGGCGAGTGCAGGGACTCATCTTTTTTGGCCATGATGAGTACAACAGCAAGAAGAAAATGTTTTATTGCAATATAATATAATATTTTAGTCTCCATTTCCTAACAGAGCAATGAAATGACATTAAATTCAGATCACTTTTAAATTTTTGCCATTAAATGATGATATTTGTGTTAAACTTTGTTCAGCTTATACAAAATATTTCAATCTTGATGAATCTGTGGACTCACCAGTTTTGAAAATGGTGAGTCCAGACAGATTTTGATGAGTCCATGACTCACATGACTCATGGACTCACCTTAGTGAGAACCCTGGTATATATACGTATAGGAAGACTGTAAAATTGTTTTAATTTTGCAGATATGTTTAATGATATTTTAGCCCCTTTTTCTTACTATCACAACTTCTTTAATCTATTTTAACCATTTTCGAACAATAAATTATATATATATACATAAGCAAGTTTGATATATACAAACAACTTTATGTTCACTTTATTTCCAGAGTTCGCGAATCTTTTTTTCCCTGGTGGTCCTTGAAGAAAATCTGTAGGTCCTCACTATTAATTCTATTGAAAAATACTAAAATTGTGTCAGTCCTATGCAAAAATTTTGGTGGTAAAATCCTGAGGACCACCACTTTTCGCGAACTCAGTTTTTCATGATTTTTCAACTGGTGTTAATCAAAGTAATAAAAGTGCTCTCCTAAACTAATTAGCCATTTCAGAATCTAAAGCATCATGGTTAATTTATTTGTTCATACCCCAAAATGAAAATAACGTCACGTTATTGGTTTAATTTCCATTGTTAATGACATTTTCAACCAATCAGGACGTTTTGGTGTGCACTTTTGAAAATATTACCCAGGATGTATTATATTCTGAAACGGCGAATTGGCTTACAGTACAAATAATCAGAAGGTACAAAATTTCAATGAAAAAAATGCTTTACAAACTTTTTGAAATTGAGATACAATTTTTATAATTAAGATACACAATAAAATGAAATACATGTATGTGAAATAATGTAGCTATCTAAAATAAATATCCAATTGTATTCAACACCAACCTTTTTGTATATTTATGCATCATACACCCATAGGGTTGCCATGTGTTGTAACCAGGGAAGCGTCCATCACTTAGTAACCATTTACAAGTATCATTACCTTCAAAATAAAAAGCAAAATTTGAACAATGTACAAAATTTATATGGATTGATATACATGTATATGATATACATGTATACTGCCTACATTTTGTTACTCAATAAATTAGAAATTGCATGCACACTCATTCAATAGATATAAGAAGATGTGGTATAAGTGCCAATGAGACAACTCTCCATCCAAGCCTTGGCTAAAATTGAATGCATTTAAAACACAGGTATTACCCATCAATTTCTTTGGGAAATACTTTTATCAAGTCAGGAATATGGTGTACGTAGTTGTTGTTACTCTGGTTGATAGCACTTGATGTTGTCCATGTTGTCAGTTTTTAAGTACTTCCTCCTTTTTGAATTTGTCTAGGAGTTCTTTTTTTTAAAACTTCTTTCCCTCATTTAATGTCACAAGTCTAGGAAGTGTTTGGTTATCTAGTTGTATAACCATGATAACATGTTTAATCTTTTGATCTCAGTTGATATTTTTTTTTATCCTTTTTCATTAGTTGTTTCCTTTTTTTTTAATTTATGGTTTTGGTTTGACTCTCTAGACTATAATTATCTTTTTTTTCTTTTCATCGTAAAAAGATGTACATAAAATGGATAACATGTTGCACCAAAAGTATTGGACTGATCAAAAGACCACACTGCTCCTAAAAAATTGTCCTATAAACAAAGAAAAAAACAACATATGTATATATTCATGTATGTACATGTATATACAACTCGTCTAAACATCAACCCAAGAATGTTAGATCTGTAAATTTGCTTTCGCAATTTATTGTTCTTCCCTCGCCCTGATTCGAACTCATGCTACTGAGATATCGTGACACCAAATCCCCTGCACTGTATCCGGCATGCTAGACCACTCAACCGGCTTTACAATAATAAAGCTTTCAGTGGCCAGGTGTTACCTTTCATGTATATATGTTACAGGCATTTTCTAAATTTAGGCATTTTGTAAAAATTTTAGGCATTCTCTAAAATGCCTGCAAAATTTTACAAAATGCCTGGAAAAATTGAAAGGCATTTTACAAAATGCCTGAAAATAAAAAAATAAAAACAATTGAAAGCTTTGAACATCAGAACAGTTTGATTTATCATGTTTATGATAATCATTACTGAATTAAAAAATAAGAATAAATAATCAAGAATAAATTTTAATGAATTATTCCAAAAAAATGGACTATTATTATCATTCAATTGCAAGTGGCAGTTGAAATGTCTGTCCTTTATCTGGGTCAATCCCCTACAGAAATAACCCATATGAATTATAACCAAATTGTTCACGTCTAAAAATGCATGACATATTTGCAACTGAAAGCAAACAATAAACAATCGGTCATTTAAAAAAAATCTTTTTCTCTGCTTCACATGTTTCATTAATTTACTTTTTTGAATCCAGAATTTCTAAAACTTCTATTGAAAATGTTCTTCTGTTGACAGAACAATTTGTCCTTTTGCCATTTTCACAAAATAATCACAAATTTACTACTGGTATCTGAAATACAGAGTGAGTATGTACTTTATGTAGTTTAACTAAAAAATACACATCATATGACATAATATGACATACAAAACCCTTCCCAGCTGTTTTTTGGAAAATAAATTTATTCTACCGAACCATTAGATATTTCCTTTGCAAGATATTGTATAGTTTATGTCCGTTTTTATCAATAACATACTTCCACAAATTGCCTGAAACTGAACAGGCAATTTGTTGAATTTTGCTTCAAAATTTCAGTCATTTTACAAAATGACTAGGTATTTTTAGTCATTTTGTATAATGCCTGTCAAGGTTAGGCATTTTATAAATTGCCTGAAAATTCAGTCATTTTACAAAATGCCTAAATTTAGAAAATGCCTGTAACACATATATATATGAAGATGTGGAATGATCATTGAAACACTAAATTAATACCCTGCACCTGTACATGTAGATGATGTAGCGCCTCCAGCTACTAACAGACTAGTAGGTTTGAGACTTGTCAAAAATAACATATGTTTATACAAAATGTATATGGAAAACAGGGTCAAAAGTCTTTGCCATAACTGCAAGCTACATTTAGCAACAGCACAATATGTACCTTGTAATGTCAGTTGAAAACATTCACAAAACAGTCATTAAAGTAAAAATTTAGAACCCTCACATTATGTCTAATAGATGTTTCAGCTAAGATACATATTTATCTCCATGTTACATTCATTCAGAAAAGAATAAGGGAACAAAATGCAAGAATGTGTCCATAGACATAGTACATATGGTTGCCCCACTCAGTGGACTGTGAAAAAAAAGATAGTCCTGTTTCCCCCACCCCACAAGTACCTATGATTTTTACATAAGATTAAATTAAATGGTTACATATATGACAACAACAACAATGTTGATAAAAAAATGGATAAATTGGAATCCATACAAAAGAGAGGGGCTAGATTTATCACTAAACATTCTAAAGACTACAAATCAAAAGATGAAGAATGTACATGTACATGTATGACAAAAATGCTATTAGAACTTCAGCTTCCATCATTACAATCAAGACGTCAACTGCAGATTTTCTTTTTCAAAGAGGTTGAGGGGAAGATACCAGTGCTCCCTCCAGTTGACCTTTATAAACTCCATAGCCATGATAGACCAAAACAACAAATCAGAGCAACAAATTAAATTAATATTTAATAACTTTATCACTAGGAAGATTATAGAAGTCCACTAACTACAAACAAGCAGTCATAGTTCCAAATAGTAAGACAGACCAGTTCAAGTACTGCAGTAGAATGGAACATTATAGTCGCCGTCAGCTGAAATTCGTAGCGGTTATCGGTAAAAATAATCTAAACTATCAATCGCGTTCACTCGAGATATAGTTTTTCACATTCCATTCATAAATCGTAAAAAGAAAAACCACTAGTACTGACCTACCTTTTAAGTGATCGCACTGTAATAATGCTGACCTTCACTTTTTCATAGACGATTTTGAATGGTGGAATCAGCCATTGTTTTTACCGGAAGTGTTTCCGTGGAGTTCAATTTCATAAAATTTGCATAAAACGAGGGAAACCTTATCACATCAATGAAAGGAACATTTCAGGAAACTGCGTACAGTGAAGAATGTCATATGTAAACAAATGATCCTCATAGAAACGAAGATGGCGGAATTACAATGGAAAATATTCTGGAAAATGTGAAGGTCAGGATTATTACAGTGTGATCACTTAAAAGGTAGGCCAGTAGTGGTTTTTCTTTTTGCGATTTATGAATGGAATGTGAAAAACTATATCTCGAGTGAACGCGATTGATAGTTAAGATTATTTTTACCGATAACCGCTACGAATATCAGCTGACGGCGACTATAGACATAAAGCTTTATTTAAAGTTGATATACGCAATACAAGCATGGAACCACTTGGAGAATTCAGTAGTGTGTGTGACTAAAACGGAGAAGTTTAAAATCATTACTCCTCAGCAAGCGTGACATATTTGTGCACAGACCAACGAGTTATACAAATTTATAGCAGAAAGGGTTCTGTGACGTACCTATCCACACAGAAGTAGTAAATAATGTCACAGAAAAAAAAACTGGATCTGAAGTCTTTCAACAGTCTCATGATCCGAGTTTCGGGGGCAGACTACCACAAGTATTTTATTGGTCTTAGGAATATGCCACATTGCAGCGAAAGCTTTTTAAAACATGCGCGGACCGCTGTGTACAGGTCCAAAATATTTGGAAAATTAGTCTACAGTAGTAAGTTTGAAAACACACAGTTCTAAATCCTAAGTATAAGCGTAAACTTACTGTATTTTAGGTGAATTACTCCATGGTACATCAAAAACCCTGTGACCATAAAGAGGGCAATAATTTTTGCATTTTCGATGTTCAAATAGTAAGTTATTTCATGTGTTGTCGTAGGTCGTTGCTGCTCAGCCATTTGTCGACAAGAATATTTTTATATCAAATTAAAGTTTGAAACATTCGTACGTTTAACGTAGATTTCAAACGCAATAATGACCGAAGTACATTTTGCATAAATCAAAGTGCAAAAGCACTTGCGGCGTCACTGATTGTGACAAGGGAGATAATTATATTTTCAATTCAATTCAATTCAATATTTTATTGGAAAGAGCACAATAGAGGCGTGATCCAAATACAGACAATTATAATATTAAAACAACATATAAATGAAATAAAGATGCATGTAACAACAAGTCATAAGACAATTCTATGTATGTCATTACATTATAAACTGATATTGATACCATAAACTTATACATCAGTACTTAAAACACACAATATAAGATATATATGTATATGCACGAACTACTGTAAAATGTTATTACCTGATGAAACGGTATGGTGGTCTCTCAAATCAAGAGCTTCTTCAATATACATACAAATAGATTTTAATTCTTTTTCAGACATAGGATTTAACATTTTGGTAAAATTTTCATCCAAATTATTTGAATTAATATCATTAATTTTATATTTAGATCTAATTTTGTGATATTGCGGACATTCAATCAAGAAATGTATCTCATTTTCAATTTTTCCTGTGCAAAATTTACAAAATCTCTTATTAGAGGGTATTTTTGGTCTTGCATACCTACCAGTTTCTATTGCTAATGAGTGTGCACTTAATAGTAGTTTGCCAATCTCCACACATGTTATCTCATAAATAAAGCGCGACTTGTCCAACAGGCTAGGAAGGTCATGTTTATGTATTGTGTAAAGCGAGAAATCTTTGTTTACCAATTGATATTTTATACAATTATTTGATGCAATGGTTGCATCTATATTGTTATATGGTGTCGAAGTGTGGGGTTACCAAAATAATGATATTATTGAATCTTTGCATACAGAATTTTGCAAGTATATTTTGAAGATTAAAAAATGTACTCCAACTTTATTGTTTATGGAGAGCTTGGTAAAGTACCTATGTCTATTTGTATTAAAACCAGAATGGTTGGTTTTTGCAAGGTATTTTAAATGGTGAAAAAGAGAAAATATCTAGCACGTTTTATGTTATATAGACTTAACGAAGGTGATGTGTATCACTCTAAATGGTTATCATGTATCAAAGAAATTTTCCTTGAATGTGGTTATAATCATTATTGGAATAACCAAACTGTAAAAAGAAATGTTATTATGTCAAGACAAGTTAAACAGTTTCTTCATGAAAAATTTGTTGAAAATTGGGAAGCACAAATTTTTCAACTCACCTAAGTGTATCAGTTATAGAATTTATAAGACTGAATTTGGTTTTGAGAAATATCTCTCTGTTCTCCCAACTGATTTGATGTATCATATTATTAAATTTAGATGTGAAAGTCACAAGTTGCCAATTGAGGCTGGTAGATTTTTTTCTATTGATAGATCTGAAAGAATTTGTGATCTATGTGATAAGGAACAACTAGGTGATGTAATTGTAACTTTTTTAGTGCTGAAAGACAGAAATGTGTACCTCTTCATATCTATAGCAACAGTAACATTATTAGCCTGTATGAGTTAATGAATAGTCATGATAAATATACACTTATAGGCCTGGCAAAATTTTGCAAAATTGTTATGTCTGTATTCAAATAATCATATTTGTAATGTTCAACTTCCAGCTGCAATTACATCAACTTCATATGTATATATGTTTGTTCATGCATTAATTATATTTGTTGTTAAATTTATTATACTATTATGCCTCATGTGAGGCCTTTAAAGAAATAAAAAGTTTAAAAAAAAAGATTAAAAAAAGATTACTGTGGAGTGAAATCTCTTTTTCATAGCGAATTTCTTTTTGTTTTAATAAGAGTTTCTCATTAGAGATCATCTAGGAGTCGCCTATGTCCACCTGCTTTGGATTTAGCTTCCCCTGAACTTTTATTTTCTATCTTTGAGATGCATTTTGAATAGAACTCTAGTTAGTAATTAGGTTAGTCAAAGAATCCACACGAGCGCTCCAACGAGTTTTGCATAACGGCTGAATTAATTTTTTCTTAGACTTTACTAATAGTTCAGCACTTTTATCTTCAATTTCATCCTCCTCATCTTCTTCTACGATGGCTTCTAATATTGTCTCATCAAAATGTTCTCCTAACTCTTCCTTTAATATAATCTTACGACTTGCTGAGGCAGATAAAAAAAATGTGAGTTGAACAACGCTGTCAAATAAATTTCTAATGGGGTTTACCGATTTGCAGCTTTGGGTAATAACTAAATTGAAGTTGTGGGATCGACAATGGACGTATGATGCCCTTGGACAAACTTCTTTGACGCGCGCCTGAACGCCTTGGACATGACCGCTCATAACACTAGCTCCGTCATAGCCCTGGCCTCTTAATTTTGCTATGTCAAGATGGCACGATTGCATAAAAGATATGATTTTTTCAAACATTAATGTTCTAGCATCGGAAGCCGCAAGTTCTACAAATCCTATAAATTCTTCTCGGATTTCATCTGATTCGTGATCTAAAAATCGTATACAAAGAGACACTTGCTCCTTGACGCTCACGTCAGTTGTACCATCAGCTCAAATTGCAAAGTATCCTGCTTTGGCACAGTCGGCCACTATTCTTTCCCTGATGTCTGCATCACAACAGGCTATGAGATCATTCTGGATGTCGGGGACAAATAAGAAGGTCCAGGTGATTGAAGATGTGTTTTTAAGACGACATCGGGTTTAGCTTTCCAATCAACAAAAAACCTAAAGTTTCCATCTTCTTGTTTAAGTTTTTTGTCCCAATTACCCCTTAGCGCTATATTTCTCTGGCCTAGCACGATGATAACATCAATAATCGAAAGAAGCACTTTTCTGTTATAACTAACTTTATCTTCATACGCTTTACTGATGCTACTATAAATATTGGCCTTTTCACCTTGACTTACGGACAATAGATTCTCAGACTTTTCCATGGCTTCTGTATGCATTTTACTTATTTCATGTATTTTAAAAGTCCCCCTTTTTTCGCCAATCGCATTTTTCCAGTCACTAAAGCCTTTTGTTTTAAAGAGCCCATCACCCTGGCCGAATGAAACACGATAAGAACAATACGACGCATCTTCCGAAACTGAATACCTCAGCCAACTGTATCGCTTTTCCCATTCTTTAGAGTATTTACGTGCCTTAGTAGTTGGATAAGCTGATATTGCTTTACTAAAATCTCTAGAACTCAAAATCTGGATAATTTCGTTTTCAGATAACGATTTTTTGGTGTAATTTGAAAAATCATCAGGATCAATATTTGAAGAACTTGGTATTTCAGAAGCTAAACTATGTACAGGTACTTCAATATTAGATATTTTGCTTTGAGGCACGTTTTGTCGAATTTCCGAGTCTTCACATTCGGTAGATTCATTTGGATTTGTTGCACACCTTTCTTCGTCAATATCAAGATCTGAAAATTAAAAACATGAATCGGGGTTACGATTTGCTTGGTTTTCAACACTTTGGCACTAACAAGAGTGCCTCAAATTTTAGTACAAGGAACGAATTAGGAAGACTGCCTATTGAATGTCATATAAAAACCCAAACTATTATGTATTTAGCAAGGCTTTTCACCTCAAATTTGAATCCCTTATTACATGAATCTTTTCAATTAACTAAAACTTTGGATTCTAGTGGCTCCTATTCATGGTTCACTTTTGCAAAAGATATTCTTTCTGAATCTAA
Source organism: Mytilus galloprovincialis (assembly GCF_965363235.1). Taxonomy (NCBI): domain Eukaryota; kingdom Metazoa; phylum Mollusca; class Bivalvia; order Mytilida; family Mytilidae; genus Mytilus; species Mytilus galloprovincialis. The sequence continues at coordinate 41,636,570 of NC_134851.1, read as the reverse complement.
CATTGATATAGATAGACTAAAAACCTGTAATAATTTAAAACAATTAAAAAATATTAAAAGCTATATTAAACCCCAAATAAACTCATATTACAACAACCTGTTGATGGATAAGTTGAAATCTATTGATGATAAAAGTAAATTAAATTTTTATAAAGGACTTGAGCCAAATCTATTGATCAAACCTTACCTCTTTAACCCAAACTTTGAATTTAGAAAATTAATTACAAAACTTAGAATCAGTGACCATTCATTATTAATTGAAAAAGGAAGGCATTTTAAAATTCCTCGCGAAGAGAGACTTTGCAAAAAATGCAAAGTACTAGATGATGACAAACATTTCTTAATAAATTGTTCTCATAATTCAAATATTAGATTAACATATTTTAATTGCATTAACAGAGAAAGTAATTCATTTGATAATCTCACTGACAATATATATACTTAACCCATCAACACCAACACAAGTGAATAAACTAGGATCCTTTATAAAAAAGTCAATCACGGCCGACACTCGGCTAACCGAGAGTTTGGTCGGTTAATCTATATTGAGTATGCGGCTATATCGGCGGTTGGTCTGTTAATCGGGTTGGCTAAAGTCTGTTAATCAGGTGTTATCGAGAAAATCATTGCAAGGTCAGTATGTTTCATTGTATAACTTTTTAATTATATTTACATCATAAAAACTATTCATGTCTGACAAAACGATTTGGAGTACTGAATCCAGTGGTGTAATTATTTTTTTTCTAGCTTCAATAAACGATCTATAAAATGAAAAGGCGAGTTACTCATCAGTAAATTTATACACATTTTACACACACAAAATGTACACAAAAATGACAAGTTGGTTGAGTTTACTTGCATGCAATATTTTGAACATCGAAAAAAGACAGGCATTCTGTTTGTTTACCATATTAACATCAATATGTAAAATATCTACACGAAAAACTGTATTTTGGTGACATAAATCAATTTTTAATAAAAATGTGGTCTGTTAATGGGTCGGATGTATAAAACTCGGTCTGTTAATTGGTCTGTTAAGAGTTATGAATGACATTACAAGCATAATTTAATTGCTATATGGGGTGTTATCTGAATAAAGGGATAGACTCAAGATTAGTGGCTAGAATATATGGAAACAACACATGAAAAATGAAACATAAGTTTAGACAATGGAATCTGAAAATTGATAGAAATGGTTTCAAAAAGTGTAATATCAAAGTAATATTAATTTCAAAAGACAATACATACCGGAAATAAACTCCTCATAGATACCAGGATTGAAATTTTATATTTACGCCTTATATTTACGCCAGACACGCGTTTCGTCTACGAAAAACTCATCAGTGACGAAAAAAATGTTTAAAAGGCCAAATAAAATACGAAGTTGAAAATCATTGAGGAAACACAACTAATACCGGCGTCACCCATCAGCGTATAGCACTGGCGTGTTCAAAATCATTTACGCTGCCAATACGCTAGTAATTTTGGATGCATTTAACCTGTCAATCATATTTGTAACGTGTGCAAAACGAGCTTTAAGCGTGTATTGGGCGTACTACAAACGTATGTTGGCGTATGTTGTATGTTTTTTTATGCTGCATACAAATTTCCTGTGATTGTAGCGTTCATCAAGCGTATTTACTTTTCTTCATTGGCTAGAGGAATAGGGGGAGGGTTGATATCTCATAAACATGTTTATCCCCGCCGCAATTTTGCGCCTGTCCCAAGTCAGGAGCCTCTGGCCTTTGTTAGTCTTGTGTGATCTAGTATACATATCTTTTAAGGGGCCAGCTGAAGGACGCCTACGGGTGCGGGAGTTTCTCTCTACATTGAAGACCCATTGGTGGCCTTGGCCTGCTCTATGGTCGGGTTGTTGTCGCTTTGAAACGTTCCCCATTTCCTTTCTCAATTTTACCTTTGTATTTCGACGTACTAAAAACTTATGCAACGCGCTTTGAACTATTGCTAAGCGTTCCTATGACATGCAACTAACGTATACCGACTTTGTCAATTTTCTCTGTACGTTTGGTGCACGCCGGTCTATACGCCAATGTGTGACGCCGGCATAAGGTAATCTATTCCTGAGGTAGAAAAGCCTTAATATTTCAAAGAAAACGCATGGAATTTAACCAGCTGCATTGCAACACATGACAGATTCATAGATGTTACAAACTTTGAACAGACAAAAAAAAAATAAAATAAGGCTGATTGATAACTTGGCGTAAATAATAAATTCGTGCGAATTCGAGCGGCCAATCAGTCCATATAACGCTATATTGAAGTGACACACCCTTCAATGAAATGCAAAGAAATAAAATTAAAATAGAAGTTCTCTTTCTATAAGGATACTGTTGCACCGTATTGTAATTTTTTCGTCACAAGTACATCTCATTTTTTTCAATGTGAAAATATAAACTAAAGGTACTAAGACTATTGTCGTGGCTAAATAACTCTTAACTGACACGATTTAAATTGTCCAACCCATTAACAGACTGTATTCCCCTAATATTCATTAAAATGTGGTATTACTCAACTTATATAACAATTATGAAATATTTATCAATGACAATTATTTTTTTAGAACCAAAGTACTATTTTGTGTCCTTTAAATCATATATAAAAATGTTTTTTAGCCTTTTATCCAAAATATTGCTATGCATACAAGCATAAAAACCACATACTTGCGAGACGCCTTTTTGTTTTACTTAAAACTGCGCAGGCTATGCATTTTTTTTACTGGTGGAAAATGTTCTATGATAGATATCATTTTGTCAGACACTTTTCTTTTTTTGATGTGGTTCTCATAATATGGCAAAAATCTGTATATTTAACAGAGTTTAACATTAAATTGTGAGTTTTACTCTTAACAGACGTATAACCAACCCGATTAACAGACCAACCTCCGATATAGCCGCATACTCAATATAGATTAACCGACCAAACTCTCGGTTAGCCGAGTGTCGGCCGTGTCAATGGAACTGAGGACAGGGGACCCTTTAATATTTACCTGAATTTGTGTATATATATTGAGTTACTTAGTTATTGTCTTTATTTGTTTTTGTTGTTGTTATATGTCACAAACTGTATAGTTTATATGGCAATAAAACTTTGAATTGAAGAAAAAAAAGATTATACAATTTTTGACACTTTTTGATAATTATTGATTCGGATACTGAAACTGACACTGATAAATTCCGGACACGATTAGAATTTTCGGGATATTCAGAATCAATTAATTTACCGGGCTATATACGATGATTGCAATCAAATAGCGTACCCGTCGTCTTTTATGATTAGTTTTGGTCATCGCTCATTATTTGGATATATAAATGATTTTTTTTTAAACATCAATACCATACTTGGTCATTTTTTTTAGTGAGGCATTTGCCTCACTTGCCTCAATGGTTGCTACGGCCTTGAATTTTTGTTTACAAAAGTGGTAGGCCTTTTACAGATTAGTTCGCTATTTAAGCATTCGTTTAAATGACATTTAAACAGTTCATTTAATAAAGAGTAATTAAACAATTCAATAGTTGTACAACATTCTCTAATGGTACAAAAAATTATGTACATTATTTCATGTGTCAATATATGGGTCATCATGGTGACTTTGTTTACAAACTTTGACATGCAATACAATGTGCACTTACATTCAGAGTTTGAAAAATAAAATTTACAATAATGAGGGGGGATAGGACCTTTATCGGGACTCCGGGATCGGGTGTTTTTAAGCTCGGGATTTCGGGATTGACCCTTTCGGGATCCGGGAATTCTTTTTTTTTGGATTTCGGGACGTCGGGATTTACTTTATTTAAATTCGGGACCTCGGGATTTCGTTTTTTTAAATCCGGGATTTCGGGATCAGGACCCCTCCTATCCCCCCTCAATAATAACAGTTTAAAAAGATATATATGTACAAAGACGAGAAGTTGTGTAAAATAAATATACAGGTATATACAATAACATAAGTTAGCTGTTTAATTGAAAATAAATTCTGTAGTATATTACAATAATGAATAATAGTTGTTTTCCAATTTATTGTAATAATGCGCTGACAGTAAATGACAAAAAGACAGTAAATTCTGTACATGTCATGAATATTATGAACAAAATCAGACTGAATTTGTATTGCTTTTAAGCTTAAGTTTGTTTGAAATAGAATTTTTCTCTCTCTTTTAGGTTTGATATTATTTGATGATGAATGGTGTGACCGTTCCAGTGACAAGTAGTTGAATGACTTTGAGTATTTATCTTTATGGAAGATAACAAACAGTATGAGAAGATGCTATCGAAATTTACATATAAACTTATGAAAAAAAATAGATATGTACAAATTCATGAGGTTTTTTTTGTAGTTTTTTTTTAGATTTTATATTAAAAAGAATAAGTCTGTATAGTATTCTGGTCTTTATTTGGCATGACGTCTAGGAAGCGGTTTTTGATCTTTTGTTTGCATTATTGCGGGTTCCATCGTGTAATTGCTCAGTAGGTGTCACTGGTGATTTTTCGATGCCACGTCCCGATGTTGATTTTCCTGGCGTATTGACATGTTTATTTTCATTTTTTTTGTTGAACTGGATTCCTGATTTGTGACTTGCATAAATTGTGTCATTTGTGATTGACCTGTATTCCTGCTTTGTTTGACATGATCAGGATTAGCTTGTTTGTTTGTTGGGCCTGATTTACGTGCAGGAAAAACTTTAGGTCTAGCTGCTGGTGGATCAACTTTTTGTGACCCTGCTTTTGTTTTGTCTGCAGTGGTAGTTGTGAGGATTGACTGCGATTGGTCTGTAGTGCAGTTAAACAAGTCATCTGGTTGTACATCACCTAATGGATGTTGCGTCTCATCGTCATTCATGTCGTCATTGTTATCTGACTCTGAGTTTGACTGATGCGATGGATAATAACTAGTATCATCTTCGTTATATTCTTCGTTGTTGTGTGGTATGCTTTCGCCTTCAGCTGAATCAATTTTGGTGCAATTTATCTGTTTGTGTCCAGATTCACCACAATTTCGACATTTCCAGTCATTTTGGCATTGCGAAGCGCGATGTCCCAATTCCATGCATTTGCTACATTTTGCAATGCTGTCATTTTGACCTCTGTATAGCACGGTTCCTCTATATTTACCGATAGGTATGTTTTTAGGAATCGGCTCCTCTAATGGACCTTGAACTATCACAATGCGGTCTCCAGTTTGACAGTCAGTTATCCTGTTGTCATATCGAAGTCGTTCTCTGAAATGTTTAAGTATGACACATTTGTACCTCTCCAGCACTCTTAGAATCTGTCCATCATCTGCTGAGAGAGGTATATCTTTGACACGAATCTTTATATCTGTTGAGTTTTCATATGACCTAACTCTTGGATTTCTTGAGTAGATTATTACTGACCTACCACGAAGTTCTAAACCATTAGACACTAAAAGTTCCCTCTCCTTTTCGTCGTCTAAATATATCCGCCAAAGTCCACGGATTCTTTGTAGGCCTTTGATGCTTCGTTTTGGCACTACTTTATCAATAGCTTCAAGCATTTCGTTCGTAGTCAAGTATAGACTTTTCTTGGGACTTGTGATACTACCAAATAGATCGGATTCCTGAGAGAATACAGGTTTAACTGATGAGATAAAATCAGATTCGTCAGACTTGGGTCCGTTTTTGAATGCATCAGCATAAGACGCCATATTGGGTGGTTCTTGAGTATTTGATTTTGTCATTGCTTATCTTTTACCTCGAGATATTTTGTTAAATTAACAAAATTTAAGGTTGTATGTGATGTGAAATCTATAATGGATCTAATCCAACACAATTTTCATCTGTTTTACTGGATAAATCAAGTAAATTTCGTATATTTTTGCGGACATTTTACAAACCCGTTACCGTAGTCAGGGGTCGTAACCCATTTTGATTTTGAATTCCTTAAAAAACAAGGTGATACAAAAGGCCCGGTAATTTAATTGGTTTCCATTAATATATCCCCCAGAATTAGAAATGAAAGAAACAACAGATGCAGCTTCCTCCGCCCCTTTCTAGACTGATACTTCGATTGATTTTGCACAAGCGGTCATCTCAGTATCAGAATCTATGACAAACGAGACAATTAATTTTGAAATTATCAATTTCCCTTCACCTTAGTAGCAATGTACCAACTTTACCTGCATATGGGATATCTACTTCTCAACTTATTTGGTATTCTAGAGCTTGGATCTGCTACTCAGATTTTGTAAAAAAAAACCACCAATGTCTGAGTAGTAAGTTTAAGAAACAGGGGTATGTCAAAGAATGACCTTTCCTTTTTTTTCTGAAAAAAGTTCATCGGAAGGTACCAAGACCTTGTTGATAAATATTCCGTGCCATCTTCACAACTAATACACGATGGTCTTGGCGTATATATTCTGGGTACTGACTTAATTTGTCTTTCTGAATATTTCTTTTACTGTTTAGTCTGTTTTTGTAATATCTATTTAACGTGGCTGCACTTATACATCTCATCATTGTATAATGGTGGTATGGTGAATTATTGTAGGTTGTCTTTCATTTTTACTGATGTGCTCTGTCTATATGCCTTTTTGTGTTACTTTGCTATGTATTTGTTGGTTTTTATAGTGATAAAGATTATAACACAATGTTGACTGCTGTACCCCAAGTTTTTACATTTTAACCTATTATGTCTGTTTGTTTTGTTCACACATCGTTGTCAATATAATGAAATTTTATGCGACTGTCATACAAGTGAGAGGTTTAGATAGCTATAAAACCAGGTTTAATCCACAATTTTCAACGTAAGAAAATGCCTGTACCGAATCACGAATATGACAGTTGTTAATCATTTGTTCGATGTATTTGAGCTTCGGATTTTGCCAATTGATTTTGGACTTTTCGGTTTGAATTCTCCTTGGTGTACAGTATTTTTGTGATGTTACTTTTTCGGCAATGGTATTTGGGTAATTATGGATATTTCTAAAACATCAAATAGTGTGACATGCACAGATACAAAGAGACAATCAAGAAGGTTAAAAGGGTCCGGTTAAATCGTCAAATAAGAAAAAGACAAACAAGACTAGCCAGAGTACTAGGGGGAAATAAAAATCCATAGAAAGAACAATAGTTGACATGAAGGTAGGTTCATGTATGATGAGTGTGTACAAAGATTCCGATAGGGGGCGCCTACAATTATTCTAAAAAAAATGGGAAACGATAACAACAGGTCAATGGATTCTTACAAAAATTCAAAGAGGGTTCAGATTGGATTTATTTCGAAAACCTGCACATAAAGGCACAACAAAATTTATAGTATTTTAAAGAAAACCCCACAGATATATTTAACAGATATTTTCAAATTCAGGATGCCAAATGAGTGACTTATATAACCATACTTTTCCTATAAATGCATATTTCGAGTATACTTTCCTGATGTAAACATTGTACATACATACATAAATAAACCAAACATCAGGCGTCAAGTTTTATCAAACGGTATAAATATGAATAAAGTATCTGGGATAAATCATTTAGAAAACAACACAACGACACGAAAACATATTAGTCCTCCACAGATAGACGCACAGATTTGTAGAGGAGGATGCACTTTATTTTTAAATAAAAGGTGGTGTAGGGGTTAACACAAGTAACAGCAATCTAACACACCAAAACAAGGTATGTAGCGATCAAGCTTTAAATCCCCCAATTGAAACCTCAAGAGACTGTGATGAGATATTTTTATTTGTTTGTTATTATTTTTTTGCTATTACACCACTGTCCCAGGTTAAGGGCAGTAGTGCAGGATTGTGCTCTCCCTAGGATATTAAACCCACCATTTATGCATTCGTTTTCCAAGTCAAGAGCTTGTTTAACGAAATGAACTCAATATAGATATTGCATTCAACAAAATATGTTTTGATAGTCACACAAATGTAGACTTTTGTAATTGTAGATAAATTTAAATCCCTTTGTACGTAAAACAATTTATTATCAATGGATATCATATTACAATTCACGAATACAATTCAAATATTTGTATCAGGTAAAATCATTATCTTATGCAAAATGGTCGACAGAGGTTTTAGTAAATGGTGAGGACCATTGGAAGTATACTTTGCCATTCATACAGCTGATGTAGCTTTCTGATTGAGGTATATACATTTGAATAGATTTTACTCTTTCTTTTAGATTGATAATGTAAAACTAATGATAGATACTTTATTCTCTAAAAAGATACAAGTTTACAGAGAAACATACAATATTAATTAAAATACAATAGTTGAGGTAATCAAATGCAGGGTGTCAATGTCAAACTTTTTTTTATTGAAGAATGATCTACAGTATATACATTGTGAAATTATTACCTGTATATTCTGGGAAATTATGGCAAAGGGGTAAATAACTGCTAACAAAAGGAGTAGGTTCGGTAAGACCCCTTTTTGGCCCCAAAATAAAGCAGTTTTACAAAAGTATGAAAATGTAATTTTTTAGCTATTTACTGGAAAGTAGAATACTTCTGCTACATAAATATGGGCTGTTTTTGACGATAAAATGCACATATATCGGGTACTAGCATCATTAAGTCATGCTAAATTACTGAAATCTTCACAATTTGAGCATTTCAGTAAAATTTTAGACGGTAACCGTCTAAAATATAAGTGGCCGCATGCGTGTTCATTCATAATATTGAAATGTAAGTTGTATTTGATGATAGTACATAACATAAATAAAGGTTGAGGATGAACACGGATGCGGCCAGTTTCATCTTTGACAAAACATCTGAAAAGTGACGTTTTTTGGCATATTTGAGAGATTTTTCATATCTAAGCTTGAATCGGAGCGTTTTTATTGACTAAATCAGTTAAAATCTTTTACATAAACTAATTGAATCCATTAAGATAGACACATAAGTGTTTAAAAAGTGTCCAAAATCTGTCGTTCGATGAACCTGAAATTTGAGGCCAAAAACGGCCCTTAGCGGACCTACTCCTTTAATTGTTTGTCTTATGTATTATAAACCTAGTCTTTTTTGTCACTTCTTACATATAAAAAATTGAAAACAACACGTTTGATAATTTCTAACATCCGAAGCGCTTTTCTGGATTTACCTTCGTCAGGAACGCACAAAGCCAAACATTTGAAATCCGAAGATGTATAGTACCGAAACCGTTGAAGAGCTATATGTCAAAAATACCTAAAATTAATAGCCAAATTCATCTAAAGCCAACTTTGCCTGAGGGAGTTAAAACCTAAGTTTCTTGATAACTTAAAAATTTATAAACGGGCAAATTTAGTAAAGTTTGTTAAATCATGTCAGTGCCAAAGTACTGACTACTGAGCTGATGATGCCCTCGGGGACTGATAGCCCACCATCAGAGGTATCGACCCAGTGATGTAGGTGTAGCACCTATATTTCAACACCTACTAGTTAAATAATGTCAGTACCAAAGTACTGACTACTGAACTGATGATACCTTCGGGGACTGATAGTCCACCAGCAGAGGTATCGACTCAGTGATGTTGGTGTAGCACCTATATTTCAACACCTACTAGTCTGAAACCCGTTTGGTACGACACCATGATAGTTCATAGCCCTATTTGTCAGACACCCTTGGGTTATAGTATGAAACTGATAATTTGGACAATAGTTAATGTCTTAGGTTGTTATATTTGAAAGATTGTTTTCATCTGTTTCTAAATGTGAATTAAAGTGTAATGTCAATTTTATTTTCTGGCATCTCATATACTTGTTTTATAATTATAGTATGGAGCTAGGATATATACGTCATCTTTTGAAATCAAAACAAATTTCCTCAAAACTTTATACTACTGTACTGGAAAATATATTCTAGTTTAGATTATAAGATATTGTCAGTTTACTCAGTCAGTGTTTTAAATTTTATCGTGTGGTATAGTATAGCATACTAATGTAGCATAGCCCTGTGACCTTTTAATCTTGCATTTCATATGCAAGGTTTTATTAGTTGAAAAATATGAGGCAAAATGGTATATAGGGTAGAAAAATCAAAACTTTAAACGGATTAAAAATCACAAATCTAAGCTTGCAATTCATCAAGAACAACCGATAATTTTTTTACACACCATCTATTTTCAAAGGCTTTATTTGAAAAGTTAACTCCATGTGATAGTTTCCGCTTTCTGAAAACTATTTTTGAACGATTCTGTGTTTATAACCGCTTCTCTTCAAGTGGGTTTAGAGTTGATTCAGTCGTTTTTTTAATTGTTTCTGTGTTGGAACATATTCGCTTGACTCAATGTGTCTGACTGTACGAGATGCTAAATGATCAGGAACTGTTAGTACAATGAGCAGGATGGCAACTTTTAGAAGACAGGTATTGGTGATTATCAGTAGGTTTAGAATATAGGACAGTGGATATCATGCCATCTGTTGGGGAGATTGAAGTATCAAGAGGATATTTGTTGAACGTTTCATGAGTAAATTTTATACTTTGTTATATATTGTTGGCATGAGTGATGAATGTATCTAAACCCTTGTCACTTTTATTTCATTTCATATCCACCGCATCTGAAAATCTAAAAAAAGCAATGCAATTTAACGATTGAAGATTCGAGGAGTTGTTTTTCTACTTTGCCCATAAGCATGTCGACAATTCATGAAACCATTTTGGTTTCCATATCAGTTTCATTAACTTGTAGATCTTGATCTCATTCAAAGTTGAGAGTGTTGTTCTTAGGTACAAGCCTGAGCATTTTGACCATGCATTAAAAGGGTGGATATTGTACTGGTTGGGAGTCCCAATCTTCCTTACATGTATCAATACCATTTGCATGCGGAATCTTCGTGTAGAAGGAGAGAATGTCTAAAGAAATTAGTGTAGTGTCGGAAAGAATAGGATCCAAGGCATGCATTGTTTTTGTGATAAATCGGTTGTGTCTTTGTTGTGAGATGGCAGGTCTTCAACCTGTTGACGAAGTTAAAGATCAAAATCTGCCTGGTTTTGAAATTTCAGGTTCAAACATTCGAGACTTTTTTCATCGATAAATCATATTCGTGCATTTCTACCAGTTGTTTCTCTGCCACACGATGTTGTTGGATCAGATTCAATATATGTCGGTAGAACCTCGCATCGTCGTCACCGTCAGCCTCGTGAATATAATCAGATTAATTCACGATGTTCACAGCACTGCATGTTTAATGACGATATTGTTGTTGGATCTTGATTTGTTTAGTGCAGTTCGGTCTTTATATGTTATAAGATTGTCAAAAAGTTTATTGTTTTCCCTGGAAATGTCTAACAGGCAGAAGACAGAAAACAGATGCCTGAGCTACATGATATTATGGATTCACAGGGGACACAGATTTTTCAGGGAGTTTGAAGCATAAACTTTTGCACACAAAGTGTTGGGAAATGAAGCTGTAATTTTAACAGTTCAACATTTTCCGGATTGTAAATATACTTGCCCACTTGCTCTACCAATGACTTCCTTTGATTTATCTGAGGCTCTTAGTATACCCTTTCTTTACATGTGTTTCAAGAGTATACTTCCCTTATGTATACATGAATACACCAAACAACAGGCGTTTATCCAATACATTATATTTCATCAATACACTGTTGTGAAATTGAATAAATGTGACTAAAAGTATCTGGGTTTGATAATATAACTTAGAAAGCAGCTCAACGACACAAAAATTGGTCCTCTACAGATAAACACACAGATTTGTAGATGAAGATATACTTTTTTCCAAATAAAAAGGTGGTGTGGGGGGTAAATACAAGTTACAGCAATCTTAACACATTTAAACTTGAAAAATATGTAGCGGTCAAGCTCTTAAACTTGAGAATCAAGACACTGTGATGAGTGATTTTTATTTCTTTGTTTCCTTTTACACCACTGTTCAAGGTTAAGTAAGGGTTGTGCTCTCTCAAGCATGGTTAAACCCATTACATTTTATGTAAGTCAAAAGCTGGTCTTACAAAATTGAACTCTATTTTAGTCATGGATAGATTACCCCGTATCCTTTGTTTTTCTATCAATATAAATAGAGCATTTAAACTAATATTTTGAATATTTAAACAAGTGTAGATTTCTTTTGTTCATAAATTTAAACCTCCGTGTACACATGAAAAAGTAATATAAATGAATATCATATTACTATTCATAAATTTTAGTTAAAGATGACGTTAAATTAAATCAGGTAAAAACCATTATCTTATTCAAAATGGTCGACCAAGATATTAGTAATAAGTGAAAGAACATAATTTCACCTAGACATACAGCTGATCTGTCTTTCTGTCTGAGGTATGTTTTAGATAGATGAGGTAAAAAGGGAAAATTGTTATCTTCGTATTCTGGAAATGGGGGCTTGTTGTCTGTTTATTGGAAATCTGTTAAAAATTTATGTTGTTTGCCCTAAAAATAAACTTTTTTTTCTTCTTCTAATTTTGTTGTCAATATAATGGCTTGTATATTTGGATTGATCACAAAGGCTGCATTTCTTTCTAACCAAAATATATTTTTTATTTTCTAAAATAAATCAAGACTGACATTCAAATTTGGAACTATCAGGCAACACGTATTGTGGAAAAATACGAAGTGCCAAGTTTTGAAATTCCAACAAGCAAAACACCTTAATATTCAAATTCCGATTCATTTTTGCATAAACAGTAATCGAGTCGAACCAAATAGAAGACACTGTAGTGCGCACATCGAGCGTTGATATCTTCAAAGCTGCTCTCGAGCACCGTCAATGAACCGACGACACTCTCTCTGTCGTTGTATAAATGTCATTATTAGTATCCACAACGTACTCATATACAGATGGAGACAGATACATACAAGATTTACCCATAGTCATTCACTTTGTATCTATAAAATCAGACACAAAGAAAAAGAAATGAAAATTGAGCAATTTGAAGCAAATGAAGTATAAGTCAAAGGACGCTAAAATAGAGATATTGTTAAATTCAACTATAGTTATCAAGTCCCTTGATTTATGAAATTGGGGTGATTTTGATTTAGCAATTCATACATTTACGTGTGTAAAATATAAAGGTAGGTTCATGTATGATGATAGTCCGAGATTACTCTGACGTCTAACGGCTGTTTTGCTAGACAAGCTGGGGTCGTGGGAAAATAACCGTTGGACGTCAGAGTAATATCGGACTAGTATGATGAGTGCGTCCAAAGGTTCGGATAGGGGGCGTCTAAAATATTTTCTGCAAAATTAAGAAACGATAACAACAAATCAATGGAATCTTTCTAAATACAGAGAAGGTTCAGATTGAATTTATTTCGAAAAACTGCATATAAAGGCACATAAAATATATAGCATTTGAAATTAAATGTGGAATTTGTCCATATGGGACACAAATGATGCCCTGCTTGCATATAATGTTATAAAGGGACATAACGCAAGAACTGTATAATTTATACAACCCAAATTTGTACTTCATCTGAGTTTTGTGGTAATAAGCATTGTATATACGTTTCATAACATTCAGTTGAGGCAAACTTACGTTAGAAATAGGAAAGGAAATATCCAGCATTTTTCCCGTTTGTTTAAGAGCATAACTCTAAAACAGTAAAAGTAACACACCCAAAATTCACACTTGATCTGCATTTTATGATAAAAAGTATTGTGTATAAGTTTCATAACATTTTGTTGAGGTAAACTAAAGGAAGAAAATAGAACGAAACAATTAGCAATTTTTCATTTGTAAATGGGCATAGCTATATAATGGTACAAGTGACGCCACCAAATTCAAAATTGATATGTGTTTTCTGTTCATAAGCATTGGGTGTAAGTTTCATAACATTTTGGTTGTGGCAAACTAAAGTTAGAGAACGGAAACCAATTTTGGGTCGTTCGTACGGACCTACAGACGGACAAGGGTTAAACTAAATACTTTGTCCTCTAAAGATATACACAAACAAATCAGTAGATGTACATTACTTTTGAATACAAGGTGGTATTGGGGTAAACACAAGTTACAGTAATCTAACACACCAAAACAAGATATGTAGCGATCAAGCTTTAGATTTCTCCCCAAATGGAGCCTCAAGAGACTGTTTTGAGATATTTTTGTTTGTTTGTTTTCTTCTAAATCGATTTATGAATTTTGAACAGCGGTATACTACTGTTGCATTTTTTTGCTATTATTTTTTTTTTTATTATAAAATAATATCTTTATTGCACTTTTCTTTGCTGTTGTTACAAATTACTCGACCTACAGCAGTTGGCCGAGTATCCCTGTGAATTATTCACTGGATAACTTTTTTGCTATTATTATGTTTTGCTATTACACCACTGTCCCAGGTTAAGGGCAGTAAGATAGGACTGTGCTCTCCCGGGGTATTAAGCCCACCATTTTATGCGTTCGTATTCCAAGTCAGGAGCTGGTTTAACGAAATAAACTCAATATAGATATTGCATTCAACAAAATATTTTTTATATTCACACAAATTGTGTAGACTTTTGTAGATGTAGATAAGTTTAAATCCCTTTGTACGTAAAACAATTACTTATCAATGGATATCATATTACAATTCACAAATACAATTTAGATATTTGTGCTAACATATATCAGGTAAAATATTTATCTTATGCAAAATGGTCGACACAGATTTTATTAAAACGTGAGGAAAATTGGAGGTAGACTTTGCTATTCATACAGCTGATGTAGCTTTCTGTTTGAGGTATATACGTATACATGTTAATAGATTTGACCTCTTCCTTTACATGGATAATGTAAAACTAATGATATATACTCTGTTCTCAAAAATCTAGATACAAGTTTACAGAGAAACATATACTATAAATCAAAATACAATAGTTTAGGTAAACAAATGCAGGACGTTAATGTCAAACTTTTTTTTTATTGAAGAATGATCTACAGGATAGACAATGTGAAATTATTACCTGTATATTCTGGGAAATTATGGCAAAGGGGTAAATAACTGCTAACAAAAGGAGGAGGTTCGGAAAGTCCCCTTTTTGGCCCAAATATAAAGCAGTTTTACAAAAGTGTGAAAATGTAATTTTTTTTAGCTATTTACTGGAAAGGAGAATGCTTCTGCTACATAAATATGGGCTGTTTTTCACAATACAATGCACATATATCGGGGACTAGCATCATTAAGTCATGCTGAATTACTGAAATCTTTACAATTTGAGCATTTCAGTTAAATTTTAGACGGTGACCGTCTAAAATGTAAGTGGCCGCATGCGTGTTCATTCATAATATTGAAATGTAAGTTGTATTTGATGATATTACATAACATAAATAAAGGTTGAGGATGAACACGGATGCGGCCAGTTTCATCTTTGACAAAACATCTGAAAAGTGACGTTTCTTGGCATATTTGAGAGATTTTTCATATATAAGTTTGAATCGGAGCGTTTTTAATAACTAAATCAGTTAAAATCTTTTACATAAACTAATTGAATCCATTAAGATAGACACTAAAGTGTTTAAAAAGTGTCCAAAATCTTTCGTTCGATGAAAATGAAAGGAGTAGGTCCGGTAAGGGCCGATTTTGGCCCAAAATTTCAGTTTCATCTAACGAGATATTTAGGACACTTTTTAAACACTTAAGTGTCTATTTCAATTGATTCGATTAGTTTATGTTAAAGATTATAACTGATTCAGTCATTAAAAACGCTCCGATAGAAGCTTAAATATGAAAAATCTATCAAATATGCCGAAAAACGTCACTTTTCAGATGGTTTTCGTCAAAAATGAAAGTGGCCGCATCCGTGTTCATCCTCAACCTTTATATATGTTATGTATTATCATCAAATACAACTTAATCTTCAATATTATGAATGAACACGAATGCGGCCACTTTCATTTAAGACGGAAACCGTCTAAAATTTAACCAAAATGCTATAATTGTGATGATTTCAGTAATTTAGCATGACTTTATGATACTAGTACACGATATATGTGCATTGTATTGTCAAAAACAGCACATATTTATTTAGCAGAAGCATTCTACTTTCCAAAAAATAGCTTAAAGATTACATTTTCACAATTTTGCAAAACTGCTTAATTTTGGGGCCAAAAAGGGGTCTTACTGAACCTACTCCTTTGAGACCAAAATCGGCCCTTAGCGGACCTACTCCTTTAATTGTTTGTTTTATGTATTTTAAACCTAGTCTTTTTTTGTCACTTCTTACATAAACACACACAAAAAGGTTCGAAACCATTATACACATGTTTTGTTGACTTTAGAAGAGCTTTTGATACGGTTAATCATACAGGACTGTTTTATAAACTTAGTAAAATTGGAGTAGGAACTCATTTTTATAATATAACCAAAAGTATGTATTCTAATAACATACTATGTATAAAAACACGAAACATGTTAACTTCAGACTTTAGATCATATATTGGAGTAAGACAAGGAGATAATCTTAGCCCAAGTCTCTTTAAAATATTTATAAATGATTTTAAATCTTTATTAGATGAAACCTGTGACCCAGTATTGCTATCAAATGTTTCATTAAATTGTCTTCTTTATGCTGACGATCTTGTACTGCTTTTTGAATCTAAAAAAGGCTTACAGAATGCATTAAATGAGCTAGAAATCTATTTTCAACATTGGGGGTTAAAAGTTAATTTAAAAAAAACAAAGTCTGTAGTTTTTAATACATCTGGCCGTATTAAAGATGCACAGCTTTCATATAAAGACACGTTTATCCAAAGTACCCAAAATTATACTTATCTTGGCGAAACTTTTAGTGCATCTGGCAGCTTTTCAGAAGCCAAAAACATGTTATATAAAAAAGGCTTAAAAGCATTCTTTAAATATACAAAATATTTACTAATTATAAACCTAATATCTCCACTCTAATGCACATTTTTGATCACACAGTGAAACCTGTATTATTATATGGTTCAGAAATATGGGGTTGTTTTAATTCAAAAAAGTTAAATAATAGCACAGAACTAAATTATTTCTATAGATTGTGTAAAGATCTAAAAAATGAAAAAGTGCATCTAAAATTTTGCAGATTTTCATTAGGAGTGAATAAACACGCAACAAATTTAGTCATATTTGGCGAATTAGGTCGTTATCCTCTAAAGATAGATATTTAACAAACATGATTAAATATTGGAAAAGAATTCATGTTAAAAATAATATTTTATTAACAAATGCATACTCTCTCTCAAATACATTATCTAAAGCTGGGAAGAATTGTTGGGCTAGTAATATTGATGCTATCTTAAAATTACTTGATTTAAAAGAGTATCAGGTGCTCTCATCTAAAATAAACATTAGAAATATGGTAAAAAAGAAATTAAATTTAAAGTATTGCAGCATATGGAAGAAAGAATTATTTAATGATAAAAGACAAAATAAGACCTCTGGAAATAAACTTAGAACTTATCGATTATTTAAACCAAATTTTAATTTTGAGCCTTACTTATTGAAATTACCATATATTCAAAGATGTGTTCTAACAAAATTTAGAATTGGAGCTCACAAACTTGAAATAAAAAAGGTCGTTACTTTAATATCAAACTAGAAAATAGAATATGCAAACTCTGTAATGAGGAAATAGAAGATGAGATGCATTTTCTTTCAACATGTAAAACTTTGGATAATGTTAGAAATCCCTTTCTAAGCTAAATATATAGTAAAAATAAAAATATTTCAAAACTTTATAACAAATCTCTTTTTATTTGGCTAATGGGAAATGAAGATAAAAACATTTTGATAATAATTTGTCAATTACTAGAGGCTCTAAATATAAACAGAAATACAATTTTAAATTAGATTTCTCTATATAAAGATATATAAATGATATGTAAGATCAAATATGCATTTACATTAGTTATTTCTTTTACATTTGATAGATTATTAGTGTTCTATGAGGTGTGCTGTCCAATAAAGGGACCAGAGTAACAAACAATTGGTCATATTATATTATATATTTTTATTATTGCAAATTGCCTACTTCATTTGCTTTAATATTTTATATCAATCAATTAAATCAAAATCAATCAAATTATGTACTTTGTTAAACCTATTTTTAATTTACATTATGTCTGAAAATTATATTGTGATTATTCTGCTCATTTTGGGCGTCGTGATTGGCAAATAAAATATTTGTTTGTTTGTTTATAAAAAATTGAAAACTACACGTTTGATAATTTCTTGCGTCCGAAGCGCTTTTCAAAGCCAAACATTTGAAATCCGAAGATGTATAGTACCGAAACCGTTGAAGAGCTATATGTCATAAATAGCTAAAATAAATAGCCAAATTCATCTAAAGCCAACTTTGCCTGAAGGAGTTGAAACCTTAGTTTCTTGATAATTTAAAAATTTATCAACGGACAAATTTAGTAAAGTTTGTTATGGCAGTACCATAGTACTGACTACTGAGCTGGTGATACCTTCGGGGACTGATAGAGCACCAGCAGATGTATTGACCCAGTTATGTAAAATATTGAAAACCATACGTTTAATAATTTCTTGCGTCCGAAGCGCTTTTCTGGATTTACCTTCATCAAGAACGCTGAAAGCCAAACATTTGAAATCCGAAGATGTAAAAGTAACGAAACCGTTGAAGAGCTATGTGCCAAAAAAACCTAAAATAAATAGCCAAATTCATCTAAAGACAACTTTGCCCGAGGGAGTCGAAACCTTAGTTTCTTCATAATTTAAAAAATTTCTAAACGGGCAAATTGAGTAAAGTTTGTTAAATCATGTCAGTGCCAAAGTACTGACTACTGAGCTGATGATACCCTCGGGGACTGATAGTCCACCAGCAGAGGTATCGAGTCGGGACTCGACCCAGTGATGTAAAAAAATTGAAAACAACACGTTAAATAATTTCATGCGTCCGTAGCGCTTTTCTGGATTTACCTTCATCAGGAACGCTCAACGCCAAACATTTGAAATCCGAAGATGTATAAGTACTGTTGAAGAGCTATTTGTCAAAAATACCTAAAATGAATAGCCAAATTCATCTAAAGCCAACTTTGCTTGAGGGAGTTGAAACCTAAGTTTTTTGATAACTTAAAAATTTATAAACGGGCAAATTTAGTAAAGTTTGTTAAATCATGTCAGTGCCAAAGTACTGACTACTGACCTGATGATACCCTCGGGGACCGATAGCCCACCATCAGAGGTATCGACCCAGTGATGTAGGTGTAGCACCTATATTTCAACACCTACTAGTCTGAAACCCGTTTGGTACGACACCATGATAGTTCAAAGCCCTATTTGTCAGACACCCTTGGCTTATAGTATGACACTGATAATTTGGACAATAGTTAATGTCTTAGGTTGTTATATTTGAAAGATTGTTTTCATCTGTTTCTACATGTGAATTAAAGTGTAATGTCAGAGCATATTTTATTTTCTGGCATCTCATATACTTGTTTTATAATTATAGTATGGAGCTAGGATATATACTTCATCTTTTGAAATCAAAACAAATTTCCACAAAACTTTATACAACTGTACTGGAAAATATATTCTAGTTTAGATTATAAGATATTGTCAGTTTACTCAGTCAGTGTTTTAAATTTTATCGTGTGGAATAGTATAACATAATAATGTAGCATAGCCCTGTGACCTTTTAATCTTGCAGTTCATTTGCAAGGTTTAATTAGTTGAAAAATATGAGGCAAAATGGTATATATGGTAGAAAAATCAAAACTTTAAACGGATTAAAAATCTAAGCATGCAATTCATCAAGAACATCTAATGATTTTTTACACACCAAAAGTAATTAACTCCTCTATTTTCAAAGGCTTTATTTAAAAAATTAACTCCATGTGATAGTTTCCGCTTTCTGAAAACTATTTTTGAACAATTCAGTGTTTATAACCGCTTCTCTTCAAGTGGGTTTAGAGTTGATTCAGTCGTTTTTTTAATTGTTTCTGTGTTGGAACATATTCGCTTGACTCAGAGTGTCTGACTTTACGAGATGCTCATAGATCAGGAACTGTTAGTACAATGAGCAGGATGGCAACTTTTAGAAGACAGGTATTGGTGATTATCAGTAGGTTTAGAATATAGGACAGTGGATATCATGCCATCTGTTAGGGAGATTGAAGTATCAAGAGGATATTTGTTTAACGTTTCATGAGTAAATTTTATACTTTGTTATATATTGTTGGCATGAGTGATGAATGTATTTAAACCCTTGTCGCTTTTATTTCATTTCATATCCACCGCATCTGAAAATCTAAAAAAAGCAATGCAATTTTACGATTAAAGATTCAAGGAGTTGTTTTTCTACTTTGCCCATAAGCATGTCGGCAATTCATGAAACCATTTTGGTTTCCATATCAGTTTCATTAACTTGTAGATTTTAATCTCAATCAAAGTTGAGAGTGTTGTTCTTAGGTACAAGCCTGAGCATTTTGACCAGGCATTAAAAGGGTGGATATTGTACTGATTGGGAGTCCCAATCTTCCTTACATGTATCAATACCATCTACATGCGGAATATTCGTGTAGAAGGAGAGAACGTCTAAAGAAATTAGTGTAGTGTCGGAAAGAATAGGATCCAAGGCCTGCATTGTTTTTGTGATAAATCGGTTGTGTCTTTGATGTGAGATGGCAAGTCTTCAACCTTGTTGACGAAGTTAAAGATCAAAATCTGCCTGGTTTTGAAATTTCAGGTTCAAACATTCGAGATTTGTTCATCGATAAATCATATTCGTGCATTTTTACCAGTTGTTTATTTGCCACAAGGTGTTGTTGGATCAGAGTCAATATATGTCGGTAGAACCTCGCATCGTCGTCACCGTCAGCCTCGTGAATATAATCAGATTTATACACGATGTTCACAGCAATGCATGTTTAATGACGATATTGTTGTTGGATCTTGATTTGTTTAGTGCAGTTCGGTCTTTATAGGTTATAAGATTGTCAAAAAGTTTATTGTTTTCCCTGGAAATGTCTAAGAGGCAGAAGACAGTAAACAGATGCATGAGCTACATGATATTATGGATTTACAGGAGACATAGATTTTTCAGGGAGTTTGAAGCATAAACTTTTGCACACAAAGTGTTGGGAAATGAAGCTGTAATTTTAACAGTTCAACATTTTCCGGATTGTAAAAATACTTGCCCACTTGCTTTACCAATGACTTCCTTTGATTTATCTGAGGCTCTGAGCATACCCTTTCTTTACATGTGTTTCAAGAGTATACTTCCCTTATGTATACATGAATACACCAAACAACAGGCGTTTATCCAATACATTATATTGCATCAATACACTGTTGTGAAATTGTATAAATGTGACTAAAAGTATCTGGGTTTGATAATATAACTTAGAAAGCAGCTCAACGACACAAAAACAGATGGGTCCTCTACAGATAAACACACAGATTTGTAGATGAAGATATACTTTATTTCGAAATAAAAAGGTGTTGTGGGGGTAAACACAAGTTACAGCAATCTTAACACATTTAAACTTGAAAAATATGTATCGATCAAGCTCGAAAACTTGAGTCCAAGACACTGTGATGAGTGATTTTTCTTTGTTTGTTTGCTATAACACCACTGTCAGTGTCCAAGGTTAAACAAGGGTTATACTCTCACAAGCTGTTTAACCCCGTTTCATGCATTCTGATCTCAAGTCAGAAGCTGGTCATACAAAAATTAACTAATTGTCATGGATAGATTACCCCATATCCTTTCTTTTTCTATCAATATAAATAGAGCATGTAAACTAATATTTTGAATATTGTGTAGAGATCTGTTGTTCATAAATTTAAATCACTGTGTACACAATGAAAATTTATTATCTATGAATATCATATTACAATGCACACATGTCATTTTGATATTTATGTTAACCTATATAAGGTAAAAACATTATCTTATTCAAAATGGTCGACCAAGATATTAGTAATAAGTAATGGAACATAATTTTTCCTAGACATAATGCTGATCTGTCTTTCTGTTTGAGGTATAAATATTTTAATAGATTTTGCCCCTCCATTTTATAATGACGAGGTAAAATGGGGAAATTGTTATCTGATTATTCTGGAAATGGAAAAATTGTTATCTGTTTATTGTTCGACATGTTAACTACAGAATAGCAAGGAATAACTAAAGTTAATCAGGACAGTACACATAAACAGCTTAATAGAATTACGAAGTGTGTGTCTCTAACACGAATGGATCAACGCTACAAAAAGTAACGGGTAAATTTCTAAAAAAATGATATAAATCAAGAATAGGTTTCTAATTATGCCATTTCATGTATTTTATAACAATTACAAGAATATTAATAATATAATTGTGTTAGTAATAGTGCAACTAATCAAACGTAGTGAAACAAATAAATCCTGTGCACATAGTTGCTTTAAATTAAAATCCTACAATTAATGAACTGGTTGATTGATTATCATTACTTTTACATACGAATAGACAATAAAAAAAATAGAATCACAGCTACAAGCGACAAGACACAAAACAATATCTTATCAGAATTATCAAAAAACTTCGTTACTAAATTCATGAACAATGGATAAACAAATATCGGGACACGTCTCATACTAATGCGAATTCACACTCAGCAAAATAGTCATACTTTACTTTTACATACGAATAGACAATAACAAAATAAAATCACAACTACAAGCGATAAGACACAAAACAATATCCTATCAGAATTACAAATAAAGCTTCGTAACTAAATACATGAACAATGGATAAACAAATATCGGGACACGTCTCATACTAATACGAATTCACACACAGCAAAACAGTCATATTCGGGGATAGGTCACGTCCAGTACTTAAAAGACCAGACGACGTAAATGCTAAACCACAACCTAAGAGTTGGAAAATATGTCCTAAGTTATTTTAGACACAGACACATCGTATGGATCAACCAATTCGTGATTGTCCATATAATTTACGGAGTGTAGTTTTTAACCTTTCCTCCTCTTAACTTTGTTGGAGCAGTTTATGCATAAGGAGCACACACCTGTATATGAAGGCCGTTTAGTGTGAACATGCACGAGCATAACGTATCAATTGACATATGTAAACAGCATACGAGGGGGGCAGAGAGTAATGTTACTGCTGAGAAATGGGAAATTGATAACTGGGACGTTGAAATCGTCCCGTTTGTAATAGATTTAAGTGTGAAGTCGTCCATCTGTGTCAATATTGAGGAAATCAAGGTATGTAGCAGTCCTTCTAGTATCAGTAGTATCCTTAAATTCAAGGTCACTGGAATATATAAGATGTAAGTTCTTGCTAAAATATGGGTTATTCAGCGATAGGACATCATCAATATATATTTGAAAGTAAAATTAAAGAACATCGCAAAGTGCTTTTTCTTTTTGTCTTTTAGAAGGTTCTGAATGAATTCTGCTTCATTCGAGAACAAAAACAAATCGCATTAAAAAAGTAGTCGTGCACAATTAGTATCCATTGGAATACCGAATGTCTATGGAAATATCTATCCTACAAACTCAACAAATATATTTTCAATAAAAGTACAGCATTTAATTTGATAATATCATATTCAGTACATTTTCTTGTAGAATCAATGTGGTTCTTCACATAATAACTTTATCATTATCAAAATGCTCGACTGATAATTGGTTTTCACAAACGAGGGGAGGGGTAACACAATGATGTAATAATAGATTATTATGACACGCTGTTTTGCTATTTATTCTTACTTCAAGATATCTCATAAACTTTATAAGATATCCTATATAGTTTATAAGATATCTTATATAGTTTATAAGATATCTTATATAGTTTATAAGAAATCTCATATAATTTATTAAATATCTTATATATTTTTCTTTATAAGATATCTCGTAAACTATATAAGATATCTGATAATCTATATGAGATATCTTATAAATTATATAATATATCTTATAAACTATATAAGATATCTTATAAATTATATAAGATATCTTATAAATTATATAAGATATCTTATATAAAAACTGTTTATAAGATGTCTCATATACTTTATAAGATATCTTATAAACTTTAGAAGATGTCTTATAAAGTATATAAGATATCTCATAAATTTTAGGAGATATCTTATATAACATTAAAGATATCTTATATAATATATTAGATATCTTATATAATATATTAGATATCTCATATAATATATAAGATAGCTTTTATATCATAGGAGATATATTATATATTATAGGAGATATCTTATATAGTTTATATGATATCTCCTAAAGTTTATAACATATACCCTAAAGTTCATAAGATATCTCATAAATTTATCAGATATCTTATATAATTGTCTTTATAAGATATCTCATGATCTATATAAGATATCTTATTAACTATATGAGATATCTAGAAACTATATCAGATATCTTATTAACTATATAAGATATCTTATAAACTATATAAGATATCTTATAAACTATATAAGATATCTTATAAACTATATAAGATATCTTATAAATTATATAAGATATCTTATATAAAAATTGTTTATAAGATATCTCATATACTTTATAAGATATCTCATATACTTTATAAGATATCTTATAAACTTTAGAAGATATCTTATAAAGTCTTTAAGATATCATATGATTTTTATGAGATATCTTTTATAACATTAAAGATATCTTATTTAACATTAAAGATATCTCATTTAACATTAAAGATTTGTTATATAACATTAAAGATATCTCATATAACATTAAATATATATTATATAATATATGAGATATCTTATAAAAATGAATTTATATAAGATACATTATATATTAAAGGAGATATCTTATATATTATATAAGATATCTTATATATTATATAAGATATCTTATATATTATAGGAGATATCTTATATATTATAGGAGATATCTTGAAATTCGAATAAATAACATAACGGCTTGCCATAGATTATAGTTGAGATGACCAATGATAATCTGTTTATCGCTATTTTACCTATGACGACGTTGTCAATTTCATGTCAATTTCATTAGAAACGCTGCGTGCCCCCTTAGTTTCTAGCGATAATTTTTAATATCGCTCGACTCCTCTGAGAAAGGAATTTATCAGTCAGTAAGATCAAAGTAAAATTCGTAAAATAGCAAAAAATTGTCATTATCACTGACATTGACATTATCAATATAAACATAAGGAGATGTGGTATGATTGCCTGTGGGACAACTTTCCATCAGAGACACGAATGGCACGGAAATTAACGACTTAAGGTTATCGTATAGCTTTTAACAATTAAGAGACCCAATACCGTATAGTCAGCTTAAAATAGCTAAAAAATGACAAATGATTAATAAATTAAAACGAGAAAACTAATAGCTTAATTTATGTGCAAAACAATGAACGCTAAATATGATATACATTAACAAAAAGTAAATTCACAAAAAATTCCGAGAAAAATTCAAAACGAAAAGTCCCTAACAAGTGGCAAAAAATCAAAAGTTCAAACACATCAAACGAATGGACGACAACTGTCTTATTTCTGATTCGGTGCATGCATTTTCTTATGTAGAAAATGGTGGATTAAATCTGGTTTTATAGCTAGCTTAACTTCTCACTTCTCAAATTGTTATTTGATAACAACTACGTATTCCTGACTTGATACAGGACATTTTCAGAAAAAATGAGGGGTGAACCTCGTTTGAAGGCAATTCAAACGTCTCACTTAATCGCAATGTTAAAAATGCAGCTAAAAATGGCAAAATTACATGTAAACAGTAAAAGTAATGTTTATAAAACACCACAATAGTCTTTTAACTGTGAGAAAATTCTCAGCTATCGCTCTTCGATAAAAAAAAAAAAAATCATAAAAATACTGAACTCCGAGGAAAATTCCAAACGGAAAGTCCCTAATCAAATAGCAAAATCAAATGATAAAACACATCAAACGAATGGACAACAACAGTCATATTTCTGACTTGGTACAGGCATTTTCAAATTTACAAAATGGTGGATAAAATCTGCTATTAAAGCGCTAAACATCTCACTTGTATGGCAGTCTCATCAAAATTCATCGATAAGATTGTATCCGAGAAACTCCCTCTTGTTTCCAAAACGATACATGGTTAATAAAAATAGTGACTGATTTGATCTTAAATAAACACCAAATAAACTACATTGTACTTGTCGGATAAAATACAAGAAACAACTAAAGCCAATTTACAATTTATGTATTTGTTTAGGTCATGGCAACAAGTAAAAATGTGTCACGCGGACCGTCTCAACAACCTCCCTTTCGCTCAAATAAAACAGAATGTGACACACATGGTCAACAGCTCAGGAAGTACTGCAAAAGTCATTTAATGCCTTGCTGTGATGAATGCATTTCGAAAAGCCATTCAAAATGTTCTGGGATAACAAGTTTAGCAAGTATAGTGGAAAAGACCAAGATTGAAAAATCAAAAGAATCTGTAGGAAAAGATATAAACTCTATCTTACAGTTCTTGGATAAAATGGTTAACAACAAATCAGAAAACATACAAAGAGGAGAAAAACAATACCAAAGCATCAAGGAATCAATCAGAGAATTTAAGATGGAAATCAATAAACATTTGGACAAATTGGAGAAGAAATTATGCAAAGAAGCGGATACCATATGGGGGCAGGAAAAATCAAAATTAACAGATTTCATTAAGGAAATTGAAGAACAAAAGAAAAGATTAAATGAAATGCAAGATGAATTACGTACAGTTCAAGAACATACTTCAAAACTTCAATCATTTCTAGGATTACATCAGATTGAACAACAAGTTCATCAATGTCAACGATATGTTGACGAACAGAATGAGACGGTTAGAGAGGTTGACATCAAGTTAAAGCAAAATGATGAGATACAGATATTAAGCAAAGTACAATCACTAACGTCCTTAGGAGAAGTGAATGTTGATGAAACCGAAATAACATTGAGGAAAGAAGCAAGTTTTGATAGGGAAGGACAAGTAGAATTACAATACCAACCAAACATAAATAACATGACAATGACTATTGAAACAAAGATACCGATTAACGTAAAGAGTTTTATAACAATCAGTGACATGATTTGTCTGTTGGATGGAAGAATTATAGTAGTTGAACACAGGGGTAACGTTAGTGTACTTACTTCAGATGGGAAACTTCAGAAACAACTTCCTGTTGATATAGATGGAGCTCGGAATGTCACACTGATCAAACAGGACACTATTGCTGTAACTTACCCCGTTCAGAAAACCATTTGGATGATCAATATAGAGAATGAAACAACAACCAAAGTTAAATTAGACAAACGATGTTTTGGTTTATCTTTCTCCAATAATGCCCTTGTTGTAGGTTTAGGCAAGAATGAAATCCGTATCATAGACTTGGAAGGAAATACACTGAAGTCAATAGAAGTTCTGTCTGAATCACCCATTTCGTATCTTGTTCAATGGAAAGACAGAGTTATATATGGTGACCGGGATGGCAAAGCGGTAAACTGCATTGACCGATCTGGAAAACAGATCTGGCAATATCAACAGGATAAGTTTGGACCAAGAGGACTATGTACAGATACTTATGGCAACATTTTTGTAGCAGACCCTGCTTCTAATCGATTAATAGTTATATCAAAGGATGGACAGGAGAGCAAAGTACTGATTAGCGAAGAGGAAGGAATGAAATTGCCTATCTGTATTTGTTTAAATGAGTCATCTGGTTTTATTAGTAATACCTTACTAGGAGGCATCTGCATTGTAAAATTCAATATTTCATATGAATAAACATTTGCACTGAAATCATGTCAGAACATGAATTATAGAATAATTTAGAATGCAGACTACTCTTAGCATCTTTATAGAAGACGAATTGATAAGAACTTTGTACACAAGTATAGATGTGGAAAATAGTGTAGTAACAATTGAAAATAAATCACAGTGTTTTATTGTTTCCCGAAATCTATATATGGACGTCCATCAAAATTCAATTCTGTGGAATGTTTAGAATAGTTATCAAAGGTACCAGGATTATAGTTAAGTACGCCAGACGCGCGTTTCGTCTACATAAGACTCATCAGTGACGCTCATATGAAAATATTTATTAAGCCAAACAAGTACAAAGTTGAAGAGCATTGAGGATCCAAAATTCCAAAGAGTTGTGCTAAATAGGGTTAAGGTAATCTATGCCTTGGATAAAAAAAAATCCTTAGTTTTTCGAAAAATACAAAGTTTTGTAAACAGGAAATTTATAAAAATGTCCACATTATTGATATTCATGTCAACACCGAAGTGTTGACTACTGGGATGGTGATACCTTCGGGGACGAAACGTCCACCAGCAGTGTCATCGACCCAGTGGTGTAAATAGTTATCAAAGGTACCAGAATTATAATTTAGTACGCCAGACGCGCATTTCGTCTACAACTCGGGGATTGTGTCAAAACGAACACATGACCTCTACATGTACCATTACTGAAATATCTATAATATATTGCAAACTTGCCATCAACTAAAATATATAAAATCAAAATACAAAGGAACTTATCAAAATATACCAAAGAAACACGACAATTTTAAACAATCTTTTAACTCTAAGGATCTACTGGAATACATACATAAGGTGACATGTACTTCATCTTGAATGTTGTCTTACTGTCGTTCTGTACGTGTGAAAGACATTCGTATTTAAAATTACTATAAGTAAAGCATTTGCTTGGATTAACTGGTGACTAGAAATTTCCGATGACGTATTTCGATGTCCTTTTGTATACAGTTAACCGACATAGTCGTATTTATGATAAATGTGGAGTATTTAGACCTCTTCGTAGAATATTTCAATACCAAACATTACAAACTGACGAGAATCTGAAAAGACCAAAATTTGTGCTCAACTAGTAAGGCTGAGCACATATTTTACTTGACAAGACTAGAAATAATCTCGATAGTACTTAACTGTTATAAACTGTACTCGAATATAATATCACCTTTACTTTATTAATCTTAATCCTTACTTGAAAATCTTGTTAGAGTCTGCATGAAAAAGGTTTTGACAAATTCTTGACCAGTCTCGACTAATCTCGACTCAGTCCCGTCCAGTATGGACCGGTATTGACCTGTCGCAACATGTCTAGATCCAGTCTTGAACTTGAGATTTAGTTTTGACTGTTCTGAGAGACCAGTCGAGTACAGTAAAGTACAGTTAAGAACTGTCGAGATGATATTAAGTCTTGTCAAGAAAACCCTGTGCTCGAGCACAACATATGGTATTCTTATACTCTGAGCAGTTTGCAGTGAAGGTCACGAACAGTCTACTAGAGTGGAACCCGGGGTAAACTTTCTTTAAAGGTCATCAGCTTTTATGACCACAAACCAACAAATGATGACAATTTTATGAATAATAGGAGGTTTTCCATACACAATTAGTCATAGAGCATTAGCTGATAGGAAAAAAATAAAGATGATACTTGATAAGGTACTCTTGAGCAGTGAGGTGTCTAAATGATTTTAAAACTTTGATGAATTAATCTTATTCCTTTTCATTTTCCTATTGATGAACTTAATCAGTTTCAAATAAATTGGATTAATAAAACCTCCAACTGAAAAAGAGGTTTAGTAAAATTAAATGCAATTTACAGTGTAACCTGCCTAATCCGACACCTGAGTATTTCAACATTCTGCTTCACAACCGATACATTTTCATGGTCCAAAAATATGCTTATCGTTGAGTTTTCAAATAATATTTTTTTTATTGTCCTCCAATGTCAGATAACACAGTTTACACTGTATTTGAAAACTGAATACTAGTACACATATCAACAACAATATAGTTATTAGTATTTTTTGTATGTGAAAATAATTGTATATTTTGTATTTTTTACTTGGCAAAAAAAAATAATTGGCAATTATATAATAACTCCTTGTATTTGGTATTCATTCATATTCTAGAAAAGCATCAGATTTACATTATACATATCACTTGTATTTGTCATCGTCGTAATTCTAAATACAGACATTAGTTTTTGAAACATGTCACGTAAAAAAGTAGGAAAAAAGTGACAAGCATAAAGTCATTGGAAAAATGTCACAACTCAGTTGTGAGAAGAAAAAAATCTCTGATTTATGAATGGTTTTTCTTAATCTTTTCTTATATTTCTTCTGTTATATATAAAACACATATGTTAATTAAAGAGTTTTGTAAATAAATATATTCTATAGAAATCAGGGTTGTGATCAAATTTGCTCAGTCTTTAGTTTTCTATGTTGTGTTTTGTATACAATCGTCCCCCCCTTTTTTGCTTGCCATGGCGGTGTCAGTTAATTACCGACTTATGAGTTTGAATATCTCTTTGGTATCTTTTGCTTTTCTTTGTATATTCATTTAAATAATAAAACCCTGTTTCCTGTGGATTTTGTGAATAAATATTCTCCTAGGCTGCATAATTATGGAACATCCATTTAAAATCTTCGATAAGTTGTATTAAAGTTTAAATATTTTCTTAGATCTTTCTGTATTGTTCAAACCTGTCTATTTCATTAGTCTTATATGAATTTGCTTTAACAAATTGTATAATCGATATTTTGTTTGAAATATAACTAAGACATGCATCTGAACGATTGAAATTTTCATTCTCATTTATTTGCAATTTTTGGTACTTATTGTTTTATACTTTCTGCATCTGTGTTGATAGGACAACACACTTATCATACAAATCCTCACTTAAACTTTAACTTTGGACAATCAAATTCAATGTTTGTAGTAGATATAAATTTTCTTTGGTTTTTTTTTCGCTACTTAAATTATGAAACAAAGACGTACAAAACGGCCGTGTTGATGCTAGTTATTTAGACAACTTGATTTTATATTGATCTTAGTTTATCATTGCTTACGTCACTATACTTTAAACCTATTCAATGGATTGATTGTGTTATTTGTTTGATTAACGTCCAGTTATTAATGTTTCATACATGTTCATTATGTGAATCTATAGAGTAACATGATTTAGACAAAACAGAATATAAGCATATTTAAATAAGGCCTCACCAAATTTTAGGAATGTTAATTTTATAAACAATTTCCTAAATAAGAATATAATTGTAAGCTGTTGTTCAAATGTGTTTGCAGAAGATTGTAAGTTTCCTAAACAATTTAAATATCGGTCATTGATGTTCATGATTTAGAATATGATTCGATAATAATTAATAAATATAATGTAAATCACGATAGATAGAGATTGTGGTCCAATTATCATAAACAACCAAAACACGAACAACGTATATGATTCGTAAAAAAGACTAGATGATAAAATGATAAAGTCAGAGCCAAAACTTAGAACTTAAGCATTGTATTTAATTACATGATGTAAATTCAATTCATTGTCCTTTAAAATATCGATTTTTGATTGGTCTGGACGAGAGGGTAACAATAAAAAAAATTGTCACCCGCTCAGCCATGTGATAGAGTAAATTAACACACTCTTATTAGACAATGAAAATATGGCATTTTAACGTGAAGTATAATAAAATGTAATGGAATCAGCTTCATAAACATGTAATAAATGTTTTTGCGTAAACAGTAATTCACAAAAAAGGTCTTGAAATGTTAAATAATTGGACTAAAATGTATTTCTATAGTGATTATACTATTGAAAAAAAGAGTATCCAATATAAAAATAAAACCATCATTACAGAGAACCCAATAGCTGTATTTATGAATCTGTAAGTAAAAGTAAAACATTATAAAAGAACCTTTTGGCTTTCTTGTAAAACATTTGCACCAAATATATGGGGACACCTTTCTCCTTTCTAAATTTAGATTTGTTGCAATGATTTTATATGTAACTTATGCCACATACCATCTAAATCAAGCTTGAAAATTTCATATTAATGAAATACATTTTTTTTGTAAAATGATATTGTAAAGTAATTTTCATAATAAATTTATTATTGTATGCTGATGAGACAGTATGAATTTTTTGAATTTGCTTCTGAATTACGGTCCGTATTTGTAATACCATAACCACCACGACGGGTGCCACACGTGGAACAGGATCTGCTTACCCTGCCGGAGCACCTGAGATCATCCCTAGTTTTTGGTGGGGTTTCGTGTTGTTTATTCTTTAGTTTTCTATGTTGTGTCAAGTGTACTATTGTATTTTTGTTTGTCCTTTTCATTGTTAGTCAAGGCGCTGTCAGTTTATTTTCGATTTATGAGTTTGACTGTCCCTCTGGTATCTTTTGTCCCTCTTCTCAAATATTTTAAATGATCTGAAGAAATGATAAAAATTTAAAGCGTACACAATATAAATAATTTTTCAGTTGAGAAACAACAAATTGTTGTCAATCAGTTTTATTCTAATTTACTTATTTTTTAGCCCTTTAAAGCATCCTTTTCTCTGGGAGACAAGGCTCTGTGTTGAATAGCGTACTTTAACCTATGATGATTTACTATTACACATTGTGACTTGGATGGAGAGTTTTCCCATAGGTACTT
The DNA here is from genome assembly GCF_965363235.1 of Mytilus galloprovincialis. Classification (NCBI taxonomy): domain Eukaryota; kingdom Metazoa; phylum Mollusca; class Bivalvia; order Mytilida; family Mytilidae; genus Mytilus; species Mytilus galloprovincialis. The sequence continues at coordinate 41,604,183 of NC_134851.1, read as the reverse complement.
ATACCACATCTTCTTATATCTATCTATAAAAATGTACAATACAGAATTTTCTCCTGAAGTACTGCAGTATTTTGGTAACATTTTAATAGAAAGTCGATTTCCATACATGTAAACAAATAAATTATTATCATTTTCACAACCTTCAACCAGATTTCAAATGACTTGAATATGAGAATGTACCTAAATCAACTAACAGCCTTCAAAAATTAGACAAATCTTCACCGGGTTGTTCGTCATTTCGTTCTTTATCATATACCACAAAACATACAGTGAATAAAGGCAACAGTAGTATACCACTGTTAAAAAGTGATAAATCGATTAAGAGAAAAAAATCCAGGTTAAAAACTAAAACCGAGGGAAACACATCAACTATAAGAGGAAAAAAACGAAACAACAGAAACACTGAAGTGAAACAAAAAAACACACACACAGAAATGAGCTATAAGAGAACAACTGCCATATTCATAACTTAAGTAAAAATGATGGTTTGAACCTGGTTTTGTGGCTTACCAAACTTTTATGATAATGTTAAATACACCACGTAAAAGACAACATAATTTGACAGGAATGCAGTACAAATAAATGCAACAACATTCAGGACAGAGAAATACACAAATAAACAATCCAATAGTACATTTCGACCATGATAACCAGAGAACAACAACGAACACGCAAAACAACTTAGGACAGCATACAAAAACAGCAGAAACAGAACCACGAACTGTTCTTCACACAACTGTTTCAACGCCACAAAGGTAACGTCACAGGTAAATTTTGAATATAATTCAAGATGAGGTTTGTAATTACGTACGTTAGTTTATTTTTTATAACAATTACAAGAACATTAATACAGAATAAGTATTTAGATATTAATTAATTGTATTATCTTGTCATGTCGTTATTTCTTCTAAATCAAACTGTAAATAAATCGTCTACCTATAATGCTCTGAACTAAATTGATATGAATGACTGGGTGATTAATTATCTTTACGTTTACATACAAAAATAGAATAAAAAAAAATTAGAATTACAACTACAAACGATTAGACGTTTAACAATATCCGATCAGATTTACAAATACAACATATTAATTAAATACAAGAATGTTGAATAAATAAATAGAGTGACACGTCTTATAGCAATGCGAATTCACACTCAGCAAAACAGTCATGTTCGGTACTTCAAAGACCAGACTACGTAAATGCTAAACCTCAATCTAAGTCGTGGTAAAATTGTCCTTAGTTAGTTTAGACACAGACACATCGTATGGATCAACCAGTTTGTGGTGGTGTCCATACAATTTACGGTGTCAGTTTTTACCATTTTTTACCATGTATGTGAGACCACTAATATTTCAAAAGAGGTTTATCCGACCCCCACGTTAATTTATCCTTTGATAATTTGAACTCCCAAAAGTCAGAAACCCCTACATTGAATGTTTAGACATTAGTAATACATTAAAGGTCTGACAAATTGCATTTAGAACAAAAGGCCCTGTCAATCAAGTGATCAATAATATGTGATTATAATAATAAATGTAGGATGTATTGCCGACGGATCCCAAGACGGTGGATGAAAAAATTATTTCAGTGTGTGTTTAATTGTTTCTATATTATTTATTTTACAAAGCATACATTGGTTTGATATAAATTTATGAAAGATTCACACGGAAATCACAAATTACTACCGAGAAATGTGTATGAAACAGGAAATTCGATTTGAAAAAATCGCTAAGATGACCGTTATGAGAAAGAACCTCGAGAAGGAAACAAGTACAAACAGGAAACAAAACAAAGAATCAAAAGAACAACCAAACATAAACAGATACAAAACCAATGACCAATGACCAACCAAAAGAGCATTACAAGTATTAGTGACTTGACTTATCTGATGGATTGAAGAGTTACACAAATGAAACAGGACATTATTGCTATATCGTATCCTCATTGAAAGGCCATTAAGATGTTCAATATAGAGAATGAAATCCAAATCAAAGTTATTACATTAGACAAATCATGTTTGGTTTATGTTTCTCTAATAACGCCCTCATTGTAGGATTAGCACAGGAAGAAATTCGGATTATAGACTGGGAAGGACAAACATTGAAGTCTGTACGATTTTATATGCATAAAAAATCTCAACTGTGTGATCTTTTTCCATTGGAATGACAGAGTAATCTATAGTGACTATTATGGTAAAGCAGTAACCTGTATTGAGGAATTAGGTAAACGGATCTGGCGATATAAACATGATTTATTAGGACCAAAGAGACATTCTATGGATAATTATGGTAACATTATTGTGGCCAACATGGATTCTAATAGAATAATTGCAATATCAAAGGATGGCCAGAATAGTAAAGTACTGATTACAACAGAAGATGGACTAGATATGCCAGGGTTTATTTGTTTTAATAAGTCATCTGGTTTTATTTGTCATGACTTAGGTTTCCACTTTACAAAAGTTCGTTTATTCTGTAAATAAATATGCTTTGAACATTTGAAAACTTGTCAGTAGAATTGAAGTTGCAGATTAATCTAAAAATTTTGAGAAGACATAGAGGCAAAATAGGCTTAGAAAATAATTTTGATTCAGTACAGAATACATTATTATGTGTCCAATAGTACATTTACATTTTTGAAAAAAAGCCCAGTTTTTCAGCAGCAATAATTTGTTTTGATAAAAATAAAATTGCATATAGTTGATCCTTGCTGTATATTATGCACATATTTCCGAAGTTCTTTTTATGGTCTTCATTGGAAATTTCAACGGACGATTTTCTGTAAACTTCGACAGACACAATGTTAACTTTTATGAACATTTTTGTGTTCATTTGCAGAATGTTTTTTTAGATGAATACATTTATCAATGAACGTCCTGGTATAGAACATCATAAATGTCTACATCTGTTAAGACCACCAAAATATGGTTTTATCAGGGGCCATAAATCATGTAATGTTTGCTGATTATTAGGAACACATAGCGTATGGGCTTTTGGACAAAACTATTGTTAAGCGCAGGTGTGATAGTGTGTTCCTGCAACAAAACTTTACTTGTACACTGAACAGGAAAATCATTTTCATCTTTTTTAAACTACCAATAAATTGATAAGTTTTCCTGATCTAAAGAATTTTGTTAAACCAATTTTCGTTAGAAAAATTCACTAAATTTATCGGTAACAATTTAGTGTAGTTATTTTCATTTTGTAATTGTTATAACTACATATCTATAATATTTCATATGATGTAGATTTTTAAAAATTCTAAATCAGTGTAAACTATACATTGTACATAACGAATTGATTTTATTTTATTTTACATAATGTCAATGATGCTAGCATTAATTTGTACTCTCTTGCTCCTAAATTTCAGTGGTGCATATAGGTCTCCCCTGTTCCTCTGTCAGGCTGGAATTTAAAAAAGAGTGAACAACGCGTACATCAATGTCAACTATATGTTGACGAACAAAATGAGATGGTTAGAGAGGTTGACATCAAGTTAAAGCAAAATGATGAGACAGAACAGATACTAAGCAAAGTACAATCATTAACTTCCTTAGGAGAAGTGGAGGTTGATGAAACTGAAATAACATTGAGAAAAGAAACAAGTTTTGGCAATGAAGGACAAGTAGAATTACAATACCAACCAAACGTAAACAATATGACAATGACTATTGAAACAAAGACACGTACCGTCATAGAGAATATTACCAGTGTCAGTGACATGATTATTCTGTTTGATGGAAGAGTTGTAGTAGTTGAAAGCATGGGTACAGTTAATATACTTACTTCAGATGGTAAACTTCAGAAAGAGTTGCTGCCGCTTTGTGGTGGAGCCTGGAGTGTCACGCAGATCAAAGATGACACTATTGATACAACGTTTCCTCATGAGAAGTCCATTACAATGGTCCAATATAGACAATGGAAGCTTAACCAAAGTTATTACATTAGATAAACGATGTTATGGTTTATCTTTCTCAAATAATGTTATTGTTGTAGGTTAAGGCAGGAATGAAATACGTATTATAGACTTGGAAGGAAATACACAGAGGTCAATAGAAGTTAGTCTGAGTCACAACTGTTTTATCTTGTTACCTGGAATGACAGAGTAATATATATTGACCTTGCTGGCAAAGCCGTAAGCTGCATTGAAAGATCTGGTAAACAGGTCAACAGGATTTGTCAGGCCCAAGGGGACTTTGTACAGATGTTTATGGTAACATTATTGTAGCTGACTGTAAGTGTGATAGAATGATAGGAATATCAAAAGATGGACAGAACAGTAAAGTAATAATTAGTGAGGAGTATGGACTGAAGCGGCCATCTTGTGTTTGTTTTAAAGAGTTTTCTGGTTTCATTTGTAATCGCTTATTAGCAGGCATTAACGTTACAAAAGTCAATTTATCTTATGAATAAATATGCTCTATAAATCTGAAAATGTAACTTGCAAGTAAAAATAGAATAGGAAACGGAAACAGGGAAGGTATCAAAAAGACAGCAACCAGACAAGAGAGAGAAAAACAGCACAAGCCCTACTATAGAGCAGAAACACAGCAAGTTGCTAATGAACATATCATAGAATTTAAAAAGCAGATTAATCTCAAAATAACATATAGAAGACATAAAGACAATTAAAGGGTTTTAAATAAAAGAATAGATTATTATGAATACGACAGCGCATTTACAACTTGGTATTCAGCAACACAGATTTGTTTTGGCCATCAAATCAAAATACATCAAGGTGATCCTTCCTGCAAAAAGTTTTTCCATAGACTCCTTTGAAAATTTATGTCTTCCGAGTATTCTGACATTTCAGCAGACATGTTTTTGTATACCTCCTAGGACACACTATAGTAGTATTTGGACCGTTCTGCGTACCTCTGCGAGATATTTTCCTTGAATGTCAATGGACTTTCTCGTATAGTACAACGCGAGGCACACTCTTATAAATGTCCACCATCTGTTATAGCTACAAATTAGATCTTTGAATATAGTTTACATTGGCACAAATATCGATTTTGTCATCTGCAAAATAAAACATAACTAAATTTGTATTCTTTTCAAACGTTTTTATATTTATTTTGGGATGTATAAATACACATCCAAGGTAGTTTTCCATATAGAGATTACTCTATCTATGTATCACATTATACCTATTCATTAAAAGGTTAACTCCTAACTATCCTACTGCCTGTCGAGTCGAAACTTCTATTTTTTGGCATTGTATGTTTTCTTTGACTGTCCATGACTTTAAAATACTTAATCCCTGGAATGTGTTTAGTTGATTTTGGTCTATGATGCATGATATTTTTATTATAAATTGTTTTTGGCTTTTAACTGGCTTTCAGTAACATCTAGTACTCTTATATGTCGTATTTTCGTGTTGATAGATAGACGTTTTTGTTGCACTTCAGTGTTTCGATTATTTCGTTGTTTTCCTGTTATAGTTGATGTGTTTCCCTCATTTCAATTTGTAACCCGGATTTGTTTTCTCTCAATCGATTTATGACTTTCGAACAGCGTTATACTACTGTTGCCTTTATTAATTTAACCTGTTGATACAATTTACAATGTATTTTTGTTATTTAATGTTTACTTATTTAGTGTAATATCTCGTCTGACTATTTCTAATATATACCAGCTGATAAGTGTTTGGTATGACAATAACTAAACACTCTTGTAATTTCGTACTATGAATAAAAAAAAGATATTTATTTTGTAAAAAGTATTTCCGTACTCCATTACTGTATACTTTTCAACAAAATTATTTTTATGTACCTGTTTATATTATTATATTTTGCGGCATTTTGTCCAAGGTTATCTTCTTCTTTCTTCTCTTCTTTAGTTTCAGAAAACCATCAACATACTGATGTTTACTTTCCGGCGCATGCCTGGTAAAATTCTTCAAATTTATGTATTTATAAATATAGTTTAACATAGATGTATTTCATATTTTTGTATATATTTGTTATATTATATTATAAATTTTTACAATTTTTCTTTGTTTTTAGATTTTTCGTTTTTATTTAGATTTTTTAAATATTAGATTTTTTATTTTTTATTTTTAATTTAAGATAAAAACATGATTGCCTGATTACTTCAGGTGTGGATATGTATCAAGGAGCACATCGTGCGTAAGTGCATCCTTGAAGGTTTCTGTGGTAGTGATTTTGTTATGACTGAGGATAATTTGTTCCAGTCTTTAATTGTTTGACAAAAGAAAGAAAATTTGTAGCTGTCCTTGTTACATTGGATTGGTCTTTAAGCATCTTTGTTGGTGGATCTTTTGACGGACTGCATGACTCTTCTGTAATAAATTTTGTGAAGGAATGGCAATATTTTCGTTTGTAATTTTGTGAGACATTATTAGCCCTGTTCTTACCCTGCGTTCTTGTAATGTTTGCCATTTCATGGTGTCTAGCATTTCAGACACACTTCTGGTGTTGTGATGTCTGTTACATGCATACCTTGACGCCCGTCTCTGTACTTTTTCTATTGATCGTATGTTTCCGCTTGTATAGGGGTCCCGTCCCATACAGTACAGCAGTATTCTAATTTGGGTCTTATGATGGTTTGGTATACTCTTTCTTTATTTTTTTGTGACTGGACTTTGAGATTTCTTCTGACAAAACATAAAGATTTGTTTGCTTTGGCGGCTGTTTGTTGAATGTGGGTGTTCCATTTTAAATCTGAAAAAATTGTTATACCTAAGTACTTAGCATGTTTTACTGATTGTAATATGTGCCCATACATGTTGTAGTAGGAGTGGATGGGAGTTCTCTTTGTTGTTATGTTCATTATGTTGCATTTATCTGGGTGGAAAGACACGAGCCAGTCTTGCTCCCATTGTATGGCGGCTTCTAGATCTTCTTGAAGCTTGACATGCTTGAGGCAGTCGTTTTGAGATTTATGATTGTCTTTCTGATATTGTTTAACATCACACCCCTTATTTTATCGATTTTGTATTTACATTGTGTCATAGATTAAATTTATTCGTTCAGTGTATGTTCACTTGTTTTTGTTAATATGTCTTTTGATTGAGTTTGATATTTTATAGTGTGTCTTTTTATGTTGTGATGTTGAACTATTATTTCAGTTAAGGGTGAAGATTGGTAGGTATTAAAACGTTACAACCCGCTGCATTTGTTTGCACCTGTCCTAAGTCAGGAACCTGTTGTTCAGTGGGTGCCGTTTGTTGATGTGGTTCCTCGTTTTTTATATACATTAGACCGTTGATTTTCCTGTTTGAATGGTTTGACACTAGACATTTTTGGTGCCCTGTATAACTTTCTGTTCGATGAGAGTCAAGGCTCCTTGTTGAAGTTCTAGTAGACCGGACTTTGACCTTTAATGGTTAACTTTTACAAATTGTGAATTGGATCGAGAGTTGTCTCATAGACACTCATACCACATCTTCTTATATCTATTAACAATTTGTAAGCATTTATTAGGGGTCATTTATCATGGGAAATTCATTTTGTATTGGAGTCATATAAAGTATTATAAAGTCAAACTGTTAACGCTACCTCGTTTAATAGATGAAATTGAAACATAGTTTTATTTATAGATTGTTCATGAGTTAAATACTGAATACATATACATTTTTGTACATGTATCTGTAACAATGTGGTTATTTTGTTTTTTTTTGTTTTGTTTTGTGTATGTGATTGTTATTCTTTGTTCTGTAAATTTTATTTGACGCAAGTTAAATCCCATTTTCAAGAAGTGTCTTGTGTACAGGTATATTGTTCTTATCTTTTTCCAATTATCAACATATAAATAAGTTTTCATGATTGAAATATAGTTTTTGTTATAAATTGTTCGTACTGAATACATGTACATACATATGAAACAATGTGGTTATTTTCATTTTTATTTTGTGTATGTGATTGTTATTCTTTCTTCCGTAAATTTTATTGGACGCAAGTTTAATCCCATTTTTAAGAAGTGTCATCTATACATTGTGTACATCAAATGCTCATTTCCCCCCTGATCAAATAAAGGGTGTGCTTATAGCTTTATTCCTGTCTGTCAAGCCGCCAACCCTTCTGTCTGTCCGGCTGTCTTTCTTCCCTAAATAAGATATGTATGTCAATCTAACTCCTATAGTTTCCCTTAGAATAACCGTATAGTATGTAGGATGTTAGTACATATGTTAAAGATTATTATTGTAAGGATTTTGATTTCCTTTAATTTATCCACAAATGACAGGTTGTTGAACTTTATTATGTCATTGCAATATAAAGCATGCAGGGTAGATGTTTTGTCTGTCTACTTCTTCCACGGGTTTGAAGTAAGAACTTTTATACTATGTAAGATGATAGTAAACATATATCATAAGAATTTTGATTTTGTTTTTCCATTTTCAACATATGATAGGTTGTTGTTATCATTTTCTAAAATTATAAATGCAGAGTACAGAGTTTGTTTAGATAACTCCTCCTTCGGTTATTCAGCTAGATCCTTTATATTTTGTAAAATTTTAGAGCATATAATAAAGGTGTGCATCTTATCAAGATTTTTGTTTTCCTTAAATGTCAACAAATGACATCATCATGAAGATTGTATATTTTGGTGAAACTATTCATGAATGGTTTACCCTGCTTATTCTACAATTCCAACGATAGAAATGAAATATCACACAGTGTGTTAGTACAAATACTTAGGGTGTGCATATTTGCATATTCTACAGTATTTAAAAGATGAAGGTCAAATAGATTATAAATATGGGAATTATTAAATTTGCTACTGAATTCATGTCAATTTTAAATGATAATTGACTTAGAAAATAAATAGAGTGTACACAATGAATTCAATTTCTCAATTAAGCAAGCAAGAATGCACATGCTGAAATATCTCGCCTGCTTTACAGGCCATTGCCTTAATATAAAAAGTATAAAAGATAAACATTTTTACTACAAGTATCACATAAACCTTCATGAAAAATGAGGTCAAGGTCAGATAAATCCTGCCAGACAGACAAGTAAACCTTACAATCATTCCATACACCAAATATAGTTGACCTACTGCTTAAAGTAATTGAAAAGCAGACCAAAACACAAAAACATAACACTGACCAATGCACCATGAAATTGAGGTCAAGGTGATAATATATCTGCCAGACAGACATGTATACCTTACAATTATATAAACATCACATATACTTTACCTTCTGCTTATAGTAGCTGCAAAACGGAAAAAAATCACGTAAGTGTAACCTTGATCCCGGATCTATGAAATGAGGTCGATATTAGGTGAACACTTTCTGACAGAGATATATACTTTGCAAGGATTTTAAAGACCAAATAGTATTATCCTATCATAATAAGTGCGAAATTCACTTGTAAAACAATATTTAGTTCTTTTAAGCAGTCTCTGAACCATACAAATGAGGTCAAGTACAATATTCATATAACAGAAGGAAATTTTGTAACATAAGGCATCTATATAAAAGATATTAAGCATAAGGTCTTTTACCCTTCTAAACAGAGTCAATTGACGATCTCAGTCATGTTTATTCCTTTGTTAATCTTGTATTGCAGTCTCAGTTCTCAAGATAATTAGTAAAACACAAAAAGTTGTAATCGGCAACAACTCTTATAAGGAGTAGTGTAAAAGTTTATTCTTAAAGAATGGCAGGTACATTTTGACATTGTGATTATTTCTCCCAGCTTTTTAAGAGAACATTTTGTACTAAGTTCTTCTTTGAAAGACACGACAGCAATATTTTATGGAAGACAGGCATACTACGCGCTTAATTTTTTTAATTGTTGTGAAAAGATATCATTACATTTTCTTTTAAATTTTCTAAGTTTGTAATCAACAACAAAATAGCAACTAAGCTGAGACCAGTAAATAACAGGAAGTATAATTACATATTGCTCAATAATGAAACTGTCGCTATAGATATCCTTTTGACAGATCTTAAATAAAGGATGTAAAAATGAATTACACTGAATAGCTTGATGCTAAATTCATGGCTGCTCTTATTTTGAGTTCCTGTAAAAAATGAGACATAAAACTTCATACATGGCCATTTTGTGTTATATTATATACAGATTTAGTATTAGCAGGAATTTGATGTGGGATGAGGGATGAACGTGAAACCCTTTACCAAATACAACGTGCCTACATATAGCTTTTCACCAAATTACAGAAAGCTCCGATTTTGAGTTTCGCAGTAAAATGAACATTTCATGGAACGGATGGTCAGAGGTAAACCAGTAAACCCCTTTCCCCTCCACATTCTTTGAAAGAGAAGTACAAAACATGCATTCATGGGAAGAATTTGTTTTACAATTAATAAATTCAAATGGTTTACAATACTGGGCAGTATTATTGGCATTTCTTTTTATCTCTTTTCATGTATCATAAAGTAGATGTAGTATCTATAAACTCAACTGGTCACTTTGTTGATCAACTTAAGAAGGAAGCAGCACTGTCTTTTTCTAAGGGTGAACCTGTAGAGCCACATGGATGTATTTCCGTTTGCCGAATGCGGAGTTTGATGTTTGTTAATATCAAACAGGCCTTACAGCAAAAGCTCAATATCAATCTTGCATTTAACAAAATAAACTCTACCATATTCACGTAATTGTAGACTCTACAAAATAAAATATATTATCAATGGATGTTATATGAAATATACTAGTTATCTATCTGGGACAGCTATAATTCACAAATGTCATTTAAATGTAAATGCTCACCCTAGATTAGGTAAAACCGTTATTTAGTTTAAGATGGTAGACCAATATTTTATAAAGAACAAGTGAAGGAAAATTATTTTTGCCACACATTCAGCTGATGTGACTTTCTAGTATATAAAGATAAAGGTATATATATATATATATTATAGATTTTATTTCTCTATTTAAATTTGATCATGTAAATTCAAAATCAAACCTTTTAAAATTGAAGAACGGTCTGCAATAATGGGGTAATGTTTTAACTTTTTATTCTGGTAGTCAAGTATAAAAGGGGGTAAATAAAATGTTACAAAATTTGATTTGTTTGCCCTACGAATTATAAAGTTAGTATACTAATTATTGTATTCTACTTAAATTCCAATAAAATTAAATCTAATATGGGCTAACTAGTTTGATTTTTATTATGGTTCACATACAGTGCAAAATGTAAGGGCAACACCTATTAGTTCTACACACCATTGGTACGACACCATAATAGTGCAAAATCCCATTGGTCTTATACAATAGTATGACACCGAATATTGAAACAATAGTTAATATATCTCGTTATATGGTTATATGCGTAAACCTAAGAACGTGTGTATTAAATATTAAAAATGCGTACCAATTTAAATTAAACAAATGAAATGGAGCTCTGTATTACAGAAGGTAAAAATGGAGAAGTTTTTGGATTGGTAACACCTGTTTCTATGGCCCATTTACAAGTATAATGTCAATCTATATATTTTGTGTATGCACTGTTACACTTGTTTACCTTTATATTGTAAAATGGAGCTAAGAAATACATGTAACATTCAAATATTAAAGACAAAGTTTCACAAAACAGCAGAGAGATGCAAGTGCTTTTGGATCTTAAAGATGCCTAAGCATAAATTCAACTGAAAATATAAACAATTGACCTATAAAAGCACTAAATACAAGAGGCTGCCACAACGACAGCAAACATGATTTATTAACATTTATATGTGTCCTGGCAATATCACAAGAACCATAACTGATGAATGCAGAAAGTGAAAATCGTCAATATCAAATTTGACCTCCATTTTGTAGTCAGTATCAACATATTAAAATTTGAAAAGCTTAGATTGACTGGTTCATTAGTAAATGCAACAACGTGAATGGAAACGCCATTTTACGATCTTTCAAGAACCATAACTCCTGAACGGTAAAAGTCAAAATCTTCATTATTGAACTTGACCTTTATTTTGTCATCAGTAACAACATATAAAAATTTCAAAAGCTTTGGTTGAATGGTTTATGAGAAAATGCACGGACACGACTGAAAACTCCATTTTTCAATCGTTCAAGAACCATAACTCCTGAACCGTAAAAGTCAAAATCGTCATTATTGAACTTGACCTCCATTTTGTCATCGGTAACAGCATATTAAAATTTGGGAAGCTTTGGTAAAACAGTTCATGCGTAAATGCACGGACACGACTGGAAACTCCATTTTTCAATCTTTCAAGAACCATAACTCCTGAACGGTAAAGTCAAAATCGCCATTATTGAACTTGACCTTCATTTAGTTGTCAGTAACAACATATTAAAATTTTAAAAGCTTTGGTTGAACGGTTCATGAGTTAATGCACGGACAACATTGATTGCCGACCGCCCGCCGTACATCCCCAAATCAATAACCGACATTTTTGTCACAAAAATCCGGTTAAAAATCTTTGTCCCTGCCAATATCATCATTGTAAATAATTTCTTATGTTTGTAGCCTGTTATCTATTTCTCGCATGACGATATATTTCTAGTTTCACATTGCGCGGAGTTTGATATGAATAAGGTATATGCAAAAATGTGTTTTTCATCGACTTCAATATAGAAACATTTCCATAGGCTAATCGTTAGATCGTTGGTGGCGTCCAAAAACATTGTACATTTCCTAAATGGCAACAGAGAAATGTGAGTTCTTCAGTAATATACATAACACTTACACTTTTCACCTGAAAATCTTCTTTTTGTCAACAATGGATTACTTTCTGAATTGAATACACAATTTTAAAAGGTCTGAAATTAAAGTTTGAAATTACAGATCAGGTGATTATATAGAAAGTCGGTCACTTTGCTTTAGTTTCCATTTTGTAAAATTGGAAAATCCTTTATGAATTTTATGATTGAAGATTCAAAACAAACCGGACATATATATTATATAGTTAAATCCTATTAATTAGTATTGCAATGTGCATTGTGTTTAAATGTAATATCAGTATTTAATTCTATTATAATCTTAAATCAATCCTATTTCTATCTTATTTTTGAGATATAGTTTTTCAAATGTGACGTCATTTTTGTGCTGTTTCAGAAATTCAAATGTCTGCGTGACGTAATTTTTGTGCCTTTTTACTACTTCGTATGTGACGTCATTTTATGACTTTTTGCGTTGAGGCCTGGACCAAGTCGGGTGTGTCTATTTTCTGTGTTGGTCTTCAATGTATTATGTATTCGGGTTTTGTTTTCTGTAATTAGTTAAGACGTCAGTTTTATCATGTAAATCTTTTATATTCATTTGATAAAATTTACTGTTTGCAATAGCATAAATTGTTCTAAATAATAAGGATGTTCTTATCACAAGCAGAAAACCCTAGCCGTATTTGGCACTAACTTTTTCAACTTTTGATCCTCACACTACAAAAGTCAAAAAGTCTGAAAAGACCAGTTTTTGTCTGAATTTGCATGAATTTTTACTCGACATTATAAATTTGTCTGAATAATTTTTAAAAATTCTTGACATAGTATTAATTTGTCTAATAAGCTTCTTGATTTTTCTTGACATGTGTCTTGACAGTCTGAACATTGTCTTAACATTTCTCGACACTTCCTGTTTCATCTGATAAGAGTCTGGATTAGTCTCGACCAATTCTTGACTGTCTTAAATTTGTCTCGATCTGTCTTGACATATTCTTGACATTCTTAATAATGTCTGAATATGTCTTGACATATTCTTGACGTTCTAAATAATGTCTGAATATGTCTCGACACATTCTTCATGTTTTTGACAGTCTTAAATATGTCTTGACACTATCTCAACAGTATAAATTTTGCCTGAAATGTGAACAGACTTATTTTGCACTGTTTGTGACATTCTATTGCTGTTATATACTCCTTTTTATTATGGCTAAACTAAACTTTTAAGAATCAAGGATAAATTTGGTATAGTAAGATACCTTTTTTGTGCACGAAAGTTGGAATACCCTGAATAATCCCCCATGTAGTTTAATTTCTATTTATTTTTATTAAACAGTTAATTAATTGTTTTCACTTGGAATATTAGTTGAAGTAGCTAACAAACAGCATTTAGTTTTTTGCCACTCGCAACACTGCCAGTCAAATTTGCTTTACTAAAATATGTGTCTTGAAGGCAGTTTTAAATGTGACCATGTGTCTCAATTCATCTTTTGGGTTTGAGTGGCTTAAAAAAGAGGGGGGGATTTCGTGTAGGTCAAAGAATTTGTTCTTATCTTGATTCAAATACCTTATTCATTTTTTAGAACAACTCAAAAACATTTTTTCAAATTTTAGTGTTGAATTTTATAATTTTTTCATAAAAAAAAAAATTGTGATAACTCTTTCCTGAAAAGACAAAATATGTTTGGATCTGTGCATGTCTGTTTGAGATACATTTCATAAGACCAATGATTTCTATAGAAATCATTGATAGGACCCATTATGAATACATTTTTTTTTTATATTATTACTGCAGTAGATAATAATTTTCTTTTAATGTTTTGAATGGTCAACTGATAAGTTGTATGGCTGCCTACAGGTAAATCAGTAAGTTCTATTTAACAGTTGCGTGTATTTTGGGTGTGGAATACCTTAATTTTATGGAAACATCCTGTCCATGTGTAATACTTAATATTATATTAACAGATGACATTACACACATTTTTCTTCTGTTAAATGAATGCTTTGTATATCATTATAATTTGCCATTTATATAAACCACATTTGTGTACAATAATTATTTACCATATTAACATTCAATATTATGAATGTAGAATGAAATATGTAAACAGTATGATTGGTTTTAATCATTTAATTAATAAGATTTAGGAATCAAATTTTTTTTTTAAAACCCACATTTAAATTGTTTTATATTAACACACTCACATTTAAATTATTTTATACATTAGATTTCATAGCCATATTTGCATTTGTAAAAATATTTAGATACCCAAATTTTCAATTATTGTTCATGCCTAACTTTCATATTTTGTGTAAGTAGTGTAACTTAAAACAGCAGTATATTATGTAAAGAGCAATAAAGATTGAAGTTATATCATGAATATTGGTCATGATTTGTAAAACTCAGAACTGTCAAGTAAATTTAAGACACAATTCCAAATTTTCAGAATATGTCCAGCCATACTGAGAAAAAATAAGAAGGTCGAGAATATGTCGAGAAATTTCAAGACAGTATTTAAATGTCAAGAATTTGTCAAGAAATTTTAAGACCATATTCAGAATGTCAAGAATATGTCCAGAAAATTTCAGACAAATTTTATATAAATGAGAATTTGTCAAGAAAAATTAAGACACAAGTCATACTTTTGGAGAATGTCGAGTAAAAATTCATGCAAATCAAGACAAAAACTGGTCTTTTCAGACTTTTTTGACTTTTGTAGTGTCAGAGCTGTACAACTTTGTATCCCCATTTTTTGACTTTCGAACTTTTATATCTGGGCGTCACTGGTAAGTCTTGTATGGACGAGGCGCGGTTTTGACGTATTGAATTTTAAACCTGATGCCTTTTGTTATCTATTATTCATGTGTTTCTTTTCCTAATACGTTCTCCTATTTATTTGTATTGAAGTCCTGTATTATTATGTTGTCATTTTAATGTTATATTTAACAATGCCATTAAAGTGAGAGGTTAGGCATGCCACAAAACCAGGTTCAACCCACCATTTTTTTCTTTAAAAATGTCCTGTATCAAGTCAGAAAAATGGCCATTGTTATATCATAGTTCGTTTCTGTGTGTGTAACATTTTTACGTTGTGTTTCCGTTGTGTCGTTTGTTTTCTCCTATATTTGAGTGTGAATTCACATCACTATAAGACGTGTCACGGTACTTTTCTATCCCAAATTCATGTATTTGGTTTTGATGTTATATTGGTTATTCTCAACGGATTTTGTCTAATGCTTAGTCCGTTGCTGTGTGTGATACATTTTAATGTTGTGTCGTTGTTCTCCTCTTATATTTAATGCGTTTCCCTCAGTTTTAGTTTGTTACCCCGATTTTGTTTTTTGTCCATAGATTTACGAGTTTTGAACAGCGGTATACTACTGTTGCCTTTATTTGTCACATTACTTAGATTAGTGAATATTTATCTCACCTTAAGAAAGAAATGAGAATTTTAAGATAGAGTATCGATCCCTTTGCAATAATTGACATTTTGTAACATTGTAAAATCATTTATGAAGTGTTGTCAAAATTAGCCTATATGCGTAAATATCTACCCTTCCCAATGAAGGAATGAGATATTATATGAAATATAAAAAGAGTATCGATCCCTTTGCTATAGTTTCTGTTTTGTAAAAGTGGAAAATCCTTTATGAAGTGTTGTTGAATTACTTAGATACGTAACTGTTTACCTTTCACGACGCAAAAATAATAAATTAAATATAAATTGATTTAAAAGAGTTTAGTATCGATAGCTTTTCTATAGTTTACATTTTGTAAAGCTAGACAATCCTTTATGAAGATCTGTCAAATGTAACTTAAATGATTACCTCTCCCAAGGAAAGAAATGAGAATTTAAAGGTTCTTTTGAGGTTGTCACGTTTTGTAGCTTAAAGAATTATATGTGTGATGCAGGGTTCAGCGAAAAGGAAAACATGTGTTTCCAGTGACCGTAAATCAATTTAGCGGAATAGTGGTTAATTTCGGTGAGCTTTTGTATTTATACACCAACGTTTGAAAAAGATTAATGAAAAATCTTCAACAATTGAGATATTTCTAAATTTACAACAAAAAAACCTATTTGCATTCGGCATAGACTGAATTGTCTATTTTTTGTATGTGTTCTCTGTGGAGAATGTGTAGACTAATATGAATTCACAAAAAAACATGTTTTGGTTAATTGCCATTATGAAAACACGTAGTAATAAATCCCCTTATCAAGAAGCACGTTAAAAAACCAATATCGTGCGTAGGTCTATAAAATGCAGGTATCTTTTAAAATATCATACTACTTGTTATATGTTATTGTCACGAATCTAATATGTATAAGTGTAGCATTTACCATAGGACGTTCAGAAGTCACCTATATTTCCCTATATTGTATATAATGCATAAAGAGTTTTCGAATGAAATAATGTAAATCAATTTAGAGGAATAATACATGGTTAACTTGAACATATGAATCATCTTTTTCTTTGTTAACAGACTTTTTGATAGGTTAGCCAAACACGGTAACAAATAACACGATCAGTTTATTAAGAACGTCATGTCAGATTGTTTATGTTTCTATTTGTACACCGTGTTTTCGAATAACATTAATTGTTTAACCAATTGTTATAATATCTTTTCTAACAAAGACATGGCCTCTGTTGCAGAAAATCAGTAGGAAAAATTGAACTCGAAAATGTGGTTAATAAATTTAACGATCATATGGATAATGAATATTCTTCGACATTTTTTAGGGGAAACAAAGAAAAGAAAAATAACTAGATTTGCAATTGCAAGCAATAGCAGATGGCACCGCGTCCCCCAATGGCCAGGGTAACGACAACCATTTTGAAAATTCCAAATTGAAACAACGCATCTACACATGCCAATTAACACTTTTGTAAAAGCTTGGAGCATTTTGAAATTTTGGACAATTCATTTTCAAAATTCCAGATACGAATGCCACATTTGCGCATGCACGTTACATAGCCATATAGTTTTACTGTGTTTGGTGTATTATTCTCTGTAAATGTTGCATTAATGTTTTTCCCATAGGCTCAATATTAAACTTTCCCAATGTTTCCATGATACTGGCGATCATTTTGGAATTTCTAAATACTGTCTGCACATCTAGGCATACCTGGTAACATTTCCATAAAATTTCATCCAGTTAGGTTTTATAATAAAAGATTATAATTTTGAAATTTATTCGCATTTATGCAGCTTCCATGGCAACGATAGCCATCTTGGAAATGACAACCCCGATTGTAAATCTGCACATGCTGTTATAGTTATGGTAAAGTTCCTTTTCAATGTGTTCATACAAATTCCTAGATATAAGCTGGACAAACAAGTGAAAGAAAAGTAATAAGAAAAAAATAAACGTTGAATAACAATATGTCACCCCAACTCCCTTGAGAGTGCTATGATAGATTAAACTATCTGATAATAACAAAACAACCAAACAGTTGTGATCGAGAAAACACGTTTAAGTAAAAAAATTGTTCAAAACTTTCCGTGTTATCAGCTCACCGCAGAGTTCTTTAGATTTTGCCTTGTGGAATACAGTAGTTCAGAATACTAGAGCATAGCATAGCGTAGCATTTAGATATCATTATCGTGACTGACGTTCAGGTGCAAGATAATGTCTTCTAAAATTTTTCAAATAATTTAATTTACAACTAATCATTTAAGTAGCAGTCCAGCTAATAACCATGTCAGGGGTGATACATCTATAGTGTATGATATTTATCAGCTATAGTTAAACTGATTCAACTTTAGGCATAATTTATATAAATGGTAATTAGCACACAAAAATTCAAGCTGTTGCTATGGAAACAGCTCTACCTATCAACAAGGTGTTTCATGGCCATAAAAAGCTTAAATTTGTATTGTTGATATTTTCCAAACTTTCAATATAGCACCAAGAAAAAAATATACTGTGTTTAATGGTTTAATGAAACAAATTTCGTATTGACTTCACAAGACCTTTCAATACAAAAGACGTATTGCTAATTTCTGTGATACACTGTGTATCACTATTTTATCATTTTGCATGATTCTTAGCCAGACTGCTACTTAAGCTAAACACTTTTGATATTAATAAAATTCGGTTTGAATGCCTTTACATCACGCTATAAATGTGCATCAGACCAGTGTTGTTCAAAACCAGTGTACAATTTGCAAAGGGTAACAACTTGTGACAAAAGTGTGTTATATCATAATAAAATGAATGATCGGCAAACAAATATTCGTAATCATGTTTTCCTAGACTAAAATATCAGTCAGTGCACCTCCAAGTTCGTTTGTAGTTGACAATGTCATGCAAGAAAAATAGCTTCTGATTTATATGAAATGATGAGGTTAATACTTAATAGTAATAACATCAGAGATAGAATCCAATCAACACAATCAAACAATATTATATGTAGTTTTCAACTTACTGTCGTTAACAATAAATAAATGTTACGCATTAAACTACTCTAGATATAGTAAATAATTTGAAAAAGAGATCAACAAAACTTTGCAAAAAAAACAACAACACCATATGTCTTAAAGAATAAAACAAATATCTTAAGAATGAAATATCTTAAGACACTGAACAAAATTATGTATTTGTTTAGGTAATGGCATCTAGTAAAAATGTAAGATGTGGACCTTGTCATCAAGGTGAAGTGAACTGTAAAGCTGATGGTTGGTGCTATACCTGTGATGAAGGATTATGCTCTACGTGTTCATGCCATCATGAAAGAGTTAGTTTAACTCATGATCAAAATACCATTGAAATTCGAACCGAATGTGACGCACATAGTCAACAGATCAAGTCGTATTGTACAAGTCATTTAATGCCTTGTTGTGATGAATGCATTTCTTCGAGCCATTCAAAATGTACTGGGATAAAACAAATAGCAAGTGTAGTGGAGACAACCAAGATTGAAGAATCAAAAATATCAGTAGAAAAAGACATAAACTTCATCTTACAGTTCTTGGATAAAATGGCTAACAACAAATCAGAAAACATACAAAGAGGAGAGCGACAACACCAAAGTATCAAGAAATCAGTCAGGAAAGTTCGAAAGGAAATCAATAAACATTTGGAATACTTAGAGACAAACATACTCAAAGAAGCAGATACTGTATGGAGCCAGGAGAAATCAAAATTGACAAGTTTTATTATGGAAATTGAAGAAAAAGAGAAAAGTTTACAAGAACTGAAAAATAATTTACATACAAGTAAAGTACATGCATCAAAACTCCAATCGTTTCTAGGAATACATCAGATTGAACAACAAGTACACTAATATCAACTATACGTCGAAGACCAAAATGAGACGGTTAGAGAGGTTGACATCTCGCTTAAGCCAAATGATGAGATAGAGCAGATCCTAAGCAAAGTGAAATTATTAATTTCCTTAGGAGAAGTGGAGGTTGATGAAACTAAAACAACCTTGAGAAAAGAAACAAGTATAAACAAGGAAGCCCAAGTAGAGACACACGAACAAAATAAACAACCAAACATCAACAACATGACAATGACTATTGAATCAAAAATACATACCAACTTAAAGAATATTGCCAGTATAAGTGACATGATTTGTCTTACGGATGGAAGAGTTGTAGTAGTTGAACCTCATGGTAAAGTTAATATTCTTACTTCAGATATCAAACTTCAGAAACAGCTACCAATAGCTGATGGAGCCTGGAGTGTCGCACAGATTAAACAGGATGCTATTGCTATAACCTATCCTCTTCTGAAAGTCATTAAGATATTCAACATAGAGAATGAAACGATAACCAAAGTTATCACATTAGACAAACAATGTTGGGGTTTATTTTTCTTCAATAATGCTCTGGTTGTAGGCTTAGGTAAGAATGAAATCCGTACTTTAGACTTGGAAGGAAATACTCTGAGGTCACTTGCAGTGAAAAACAAATCACAACTGTTTCATCTTGTGAACTGTAATGACGCAGTAATCTATATTGACTATCGTGGCAAAGCAGTAAGCTGTATTGACGGATCAGGTAAACAGATCTGGCAATATCAGCAGGATTTATCAGGACCAAAGGGACTTTGTACAGATAGTTACGGTAACGTTATTGTAGCAGACTGGAATTCTGATAGAATAATAGTAATATCGAAGGATGGACAGGATAGTAAAGTGCTGATTAGTGAATCGGATGAAATGCAAGGGTCAAGGTGTATTTGTCTTAATGAGTCATCTGGTTTTATTTGTAATCTCTTACGTACAGGAGTTTACTTTACAAAAATCAATTTATCTTATGAATAGATATGCACTGAAAATCTGCGAATATTACTTGCCAGTCTATGTGATGCATAAAGTTCAGTTAAAATGCAGATTGATATTAATTTTTAATGAAAACCAAGAGACACATAAAAGGTTTATACAAGATTTTTAAATACAAGAATAGATTATCCTGAAAATAACAGTGCTTTTCAATTTAGAATAAACTGCAGTATTTCAGCAACAAGAATGTTTTTGATAAAAAATTAATTAACATACAGTCGATCATGTCTGTTCTTTTCGAAAAGTTTTTCCAAGTTTTTCCATGGATTTCCAAAATTATATGTGTGGAGTATTTGAACCTCTCTGCGTATCTCTTCGTAATATTTGTCTTGGATGTCAATGTAGTTCCTTGTATAGTTCAACGGAGGACAAACTCTAATAAATGTTAACCATCTAGTATGAACACTAACAAATGGTGACCATATATTAAGGTCATCAATCACGAGAAATCTACCATTTTATAAGCCCAGAGGCACATTCAAACTCATCAGTCGAAAACAAACTGACAATTCCATGACAAAAAACGATAAACGACAAAAGGATAAACATCAGTATACAAAACAAAAACAAAAATTAGAAAACTACAGCCTGAGCACCACGAACACCACAAAAAGCCAAGGTTAATATCAAGTTCTATTGAAAATGAAGTGTGGGCTGGGGGCCAAACTAATTAGACTACCCGGTTAGATTCAATATTTTTAGCTGTTGAGTATTCCGGTGTGTGAACTACTTCCAGCATCAAAATTTTACTCGTACAGGTAAATTAATCTTAACCATATCAAATTACTAACATGAAAATGAGTTTGCAATATTGAAATTGAGTGGTTTTTTTTTACATTCATTTTTCATAGTTAGATATTGAACATACTTCTCAGTAAAAATGTAGTTATTAATTTTTCGTGTGTGATAATAATTCTGTCTTCCGTATTTTTATAAGATGCAAATTAATTCTAAGTAGCGTCATTTATACATTGCACATGACATATTAATTCGAATCTTCTCGAGTATTAAACATACAGGCATTAATTTTTGAGAATTGTATTTGCAGGATATGTGATAAGACAAAAAGGAACAGGAATAATGTCATAATTATGCTTGAAGATAATATTTCTATGATTTACAAATTGATTCTTTTTAATATTCTGTTTTGTTGTATAAAAACTAGTAGTTCACATAAATTTGGACCGTTGTAAAATTCAAAAATGTCATATATTCAAATAAAACAATGTTCCCTGTAGATTCTGTGGATATATCCTGCATGGCTATGTGACCACGATCGCGGTGAGCGTGGTGCGATCGTGGTCTAGTGGGACTGGGGCTTTACAGAGAAACATACAAAAAAAAAATTAAAATACAATAGTTGAGGTAAACAAATGCAGGAAGTCAATGTCAAACTTTTATTTTTATTGAAGAATGATCTACACTGACTACAGTGTATACATTGTGAAATTATTATCTGTATATTCTGGAAAATTATGGCAAAGGGGTAAATAACTGCTAATAAAATTTAATTGTTTGTCTTCTGTATTATAAACCTAGGCTTTTTTCATAATGTTTTCATTGCTCATATACAATTTAAGTGTAGCACCTATTGTCCAACGCCAATTAGCCTGAAACCCGTTTGGTACGATACCATGATAGTTCAAAGCCCTATTGGTCAGACACCCTTGTCTAGTACTATGACACTGATAATTTGGACAACAGATATGTCGTAGGTTGTTATATTTGAATATTGTTTTCTTGGTGTCATCCTGGTTTGCCCACATTTAATAACATGCATATTGAACATAGAGGGGAAAGTTGTTTTAACAATTATGGTTTATTTCGATTTCTGAATTATGGTCATTTTGTTTACCGTTTGATTTTACCTGTAAAATTTGAAGAAGAAAAAATTATGTTCTGCTATTAAATCAAGGAAAATGTGCAAAAATATTCTATATTTTATATTTTTTTTGGTCAGGAAATAAAAAAAAAAGAAAAAAAAAAGGATAAAACGTTTACAAAAATTTTTATTTTTTTTATTTTTACAATTTATCAGTTTTGATTATTTGTCCATTTAAAATAAAGAAGTAAAAAGTAAAATAATGAATATACATTAGAATAAATGTCATTTGAATTTCTTTTAATTTATTGAACTTATGTTTAACAAATTTTAATAAATACACTGTTCTAAAAATTAATATAACAAAATATAAAATTAATTCTTACAAATAGAATATAAATGCAACTGTTATGTAGCCAAGCTTGAAATATGACACAATTTGAACATTAATTTGCATCCAAGCTAACATTTACTTACAAAAAAGACCAAAATTAGAATAGAAACTCTACCACACAGAAGGACCCCATACCACAAATTACCTAAAAGGATGCCACAACAAAAATATCTGAAGAAATCGAGTGAATATATATAGCACTGTAACAAGCTCCGTCCACGCGTTTTGTTCCAGCTATCTTTATCTTGACAATGTATCTTTTATATACAACTCATTGAGTTATTATCTATGTTTAATTGTTTTGCCTTTCCTATATGACGTAAAAAGCCTAAAAAATTGAACGCAGCAAAAACTAATGATCGAAATTTATTCCGTGCATTAAAATTTTCTGGTTAAATTATGTGTGATCCCTCACTCAGGAGGATAAACTCGAGGATAAACCACAGATAATGATTAATCATAATCTGATGGATGCGTTAACGAATCACGTAATTAGATTAATTACGTCTTTTAAAAATATGTAGTGCACTTTTAGTGTACGTTTTCATCCTTTCAAGTTTTGGATTTTTTTTGCGTTTTTCTACTCCGTTCTTTGTAAAGGTATTTTGTCCTTATTTAAATAATTTCTATTTTCTATATTTAATGTACTTACAGTGTTAATTGTATTATATTCTTACAATTTTTGCAAAGTAAACTCTTGATAACTTTAGCCAGTTTAGGAAAGTATAAGCCTAAAATGCATAAATATACTACAATAGCTCGGGGGGAAAATGGATTCCGGATCTATAGTTTTAAATATATTACATATATATATAAACGCGTCCTTACATGATTTTATTTTCATAACTTTCATAAAAAGCTCCCCTTTCATATTTTTTAATCTCGAATGTTTCAAGACGGAGGAATTAGATTTATCACAAAAACGGCGACGTCCTCGTACATTACGTACACTTCATAACATAATTTTAATTTTAATTTTAAATACCATATTTGTTTCATAATATGCCGACATACTTATGGGTAACGTAGAAAAACAACTCCTTGAATCTTGAACCGTAAAACTGCTTTCTTTGTTTAGATTTTCAGATGATGTGGATATGAAATGAAATAAAAGCAACAAGGATTCAAATACATTCATCACCCACGCCACTAATATATAACAAAGTATCAAATTTACTCATGAGATGTAAAAAGAAATATCCTTCCTCGATACTTCAATCTCCTTAGCAGATGGCATGATACCCATAGACCTATATTCTAAACCTACTGATAATCACCAATATCTGTCCTCTAACAATTGCCATTGTACTAAAAGTTCCAAATCATGAGCATCCCGCACTTTCAGTCAATCTAATGTTTTCCGACACAGAAATAATTAAAAAAAACGACTGAGTCAACTCAAATCCCACTAGAAGAAATGCGGTTATAAACAAAGAATTGTTAAAAAAAAAATTGTGTGCAAGCTCCTTCTGTTGCATACTGGTCAATATCACATTCTGTTAGTGATCTCGTATTTGTTGGGATGGGCATGTTTGCGTCTCTTCTTAACGAGTTCTGTGCCACAGGACCGATTACCGTTCCAAAGTCATACTCCTTTCAATGACTAAATACCTCAAAATTTGCGGGAAATCTCATTCACTTGGTTGCCATGGCAACCATGACCTAGCAACATCTGGGTGGGCATTTTTCTTACTTTTTTACATGATCACATGTTTTGGCTAAGTTTCATGAAAATCGGTGACTATGCGTGCCGGCACCCCTATATAAAATGGTTGGTGGTTACAGAGAATTGCTCTTAAATTGTACATTTCGAAAATGTTAACCACAGAATAACAAAGAATTACTAAAGCTAATCAGGACAGTACACACAAACAGCTTAATAGAATTATGAAGTGTGTGTCTCTAACACGAATGGATCAACACAACAAAAGGTAACAGGTACATTTAAAAAAAAATATATAAAAATCAAGAATTATTTTCTTATTATGTTATTTGATGTATTTTATATAACAATAAAAGAATATTAATATACAATTGTGTCAGTAAAAGTGCGACTAACTAAGGTAACCTTTCTCCCAAATCAAACTTAGTGAAACAAATAAATCCTGTGCACATAGTTTCTTTAAATTAAAATCACACAATTAATGAACTGGATGATTGATTATCTTTACTTTTATGTATACGAACAGACAAAGATAAAACAAATAGAATCACAACTACAAGCGATAAGACACAAAACAATATCCTATCATAATTACAAATGAAACTTCGTAACTAAATACATGAACAATGGATAAACAAATATCGGGACACGTATCATACTAAAACGAATTTACACTCAGCAGAACAGTCATATTCGGGGATAGGTCACGTCCAGTACTTAAAAGACCAGACGACGTAAATACTAAACCACATTCTAAGACGTAGAAAATATGTCCTTAGTTAGTTTAGACACCGACACATCGTATGAATCAACCAATTCGTGTTTGTCAATAGAATCTACGGAGTGTCATTTTAAATCCGCCCTCCTCATACCTTTGTTGGAGCAGTTTCTGCATATTGAACATAGAGGGGAAAGTCAATCTAATGTTTTCCGACACAGAAATAATTAAAAAAAACGACTGAGTCAACACAAATCCCACTAGAAGAAATGCGGTTATAAACAAAGAATTGTTAAAAAAAAAATTGTGTGCAAGCTCCTTCTGTTGCATACTGGTCAATATCACATTCTGTTAGTGATCTCGTATTTGTTGGGATGGGCATGTTTGCGTCTCTTCTTAACGAGTTCTGTGCCACAGGACCGATTACCGTTCCAAAGTCATACTCCTTTCAATGACTAAATACCTCAAAATTTGCGGGAAATCTCATTCACTTGGTTGCCATGGCAACCATGACCTAGCAACATCTGGGTGGGCATTTTTCTTACTTTTTTACATGATCACATGTTTTGGCTAAGTTTCATGAAAATCGGTGACTATGCGTGCCGGCACCCCTATATAAAATGGTTGGTGGTTACAGAGAATTGCTCTTAAATTGTACATTTCGAAAATGTTAACCACAGAATAACAAAGAATTACTAAAGCTAATCAGGACAGTACACACAAACAGCTTAATAGAATTATGAAGTGTGTGTCTCTAACACGAATGGATCAACACAACAAAAGGTAACAGGTACATTTAAAAAAAAATATATAAAAATCAAGAATTATTTTCTTATTATGTTATTTGATGTATTTTATATAACAATAAAAGAATATTAATATACAATTGTGTCAGTAAAAGTGCGACTAACTAAGGTAACCTTTCTCCCAAATCAAACTTAGTGAAACAAATAAATCCTGTGCACATAGTTTCTTTAAATTAAAATCACACAATTAATGAACTGGATGATTGATTATCTTTACTTTTATGTATACGAACAGACAAAGATAAAACAAATAGAATCACAACTACAAGCGATAAGACACAAAACAATATCCTATCATAATTACAAATGAAACTTCGTAACTAAATACATGAACAATGGATAAACAAATATCGGGACACGTATCATACTAAAACGAATTTACACTCAGCAGAACAGTCATATTCGGGGATAGGTCACGTCCAGTACTTAAAAGACCAGACGACGTAAATACTAAACCACATTCTAAGACGTAGAAAATATGTCCTTAGTTAGTTTAGACACCGACACATCGTATGAATCAACCAATTCGTGTTTGTCAATAGAATCTACGGAGTGTCATTTTAAATCCGCCCTCCTCATACCTTTGTTGGAGCAGTTTCTGCGTAAGGAGCACACTCCTGTATATGAAGTCCTATAGTATGAACATGCACGAGCATAACGTATCAATTGAGATATGTAAACACTTTACGACGAGGCAGAGGGTATGTTACTGCTGAAAAATGGGAAATTGATAATTGGGAAGTTCAAATCGTCCCGTTTGTAATAGATTTTCGTGTGAAGTCATTCGTCTGTGTCAATATTGAGAAAGAGATAAAGGTATGGAGCATTCCTTCTAGTATCAGTAGTATCCTTAATTTAAAGTTCAGTGGGATATATGAGATGTAAGTTCTGGCTAAAATATGGGTTATTCAGCGATAGGACATCATCAATATATCTGAAAGTAAAATTAAACAACATCGCAAATTGCTTTTTCTTTTTGTCTTTTAGAAGGTTTTAAATGAATTCTGCTTCATACGAGTAAAAAACAAATCGTAGTAAAAAAACTAGTCGTGTACAATTAGTATCCATATGAATACCGACTGTCTATGGAAATATATATCATACAAACTCAACAAATATATTGTCAATCAAAAAGTCCAGCATTTTGATAATATCATCTTCAGTACATTTTCTGGTAGAATCAATGTGGTTCTTCACATAATAACTTTATCATTATCAAAATGCTCGACTGATAATTCTCAAACGAGCGGGGGGTTACACAATGATGTAATTATAGATTATAGTTGAGATGACCAATGATAATCTATTTATCGCAATTTTACCTATGACGACGTTGTCAATTTTATGTCAATTTCATTAGCGACGCCGCGTGCCCCATTATTTACTAGCGATAGTTTTTAATATCGCTCGATTTCTTTGAAAAAGGAAATTATCAGTCAGTAAGATCAAAGTAAAAAATGGTTAGAATAGCGATAATATGCATTATCACTGACATTGTTCGGTAAAAATAGTGATATAATAACTATCATAATAAACATAAGGAGATTTGGTATGATTGCCTATGGGAAAATTCTCCATCAGAGACACGGATTGCACGGAAATTAACGACTTTAGGTCACCGTATAGCTTTTAACAATTAGGAGAAACAATACCGCATAGTCATCTTGTAACTCAAAAATTACAAATGACAAACAATTAAAACGAGTAAACTAATAGCCTAATTTCTTTTCAACTGTGAACTTGTTTGGCTTTATAAATATTTTGATATGAGCGTCACTGATGAGTCTTATGTAGACGAAACGTGCGTCTGGCGTACTAAATTATAATCCTGGTACCTTTGATAACTATTATGTACAAAACAAGGAACGCTAAATATAATATACATTAACAAAAAGTAAATTCACTAAAAAAATCCGAAGAAAATTCAAAACGAAAAGTCCCTAATTAAATAGCAAAATCAAAAGCTCAAACACATCACACGAATGGACAACAACTGTCTTATTTTTGATTTGGTGCATGCATTTACTTGTGATTAAATCTGATTATAAAGCTAGATAAACTTCTCACTGGTATAACAGTCTCATAAAATGCCATAATATTGACAACGATTTTGAACAAAACAAATGTCACAAATAGGAGTACAGAAGTTACAATTGTTTTTATCTTATTATAAAACAAACAAATATGTAAACAATCATTTACCATGTCACAATATCACAATGACGGGAACTACAGAGCCATGTCATATGTAACAAAGAAACACAAAGGGCATAAAGAAAAAGCAAAACTGAATGACAAAAATTGTCATAGAAAATAACACAATGAGGGGATGTATTATAGGTACAAAGCCACGTCAAATGAATACCGTCAAAAACAGACTATTTAAGGCAACAGTAGTATTTTGGGTTCAAAGGTCATAAATCGATTGAGAGAGAAAAAATCCGGGTAACAAACTAAAACCGAGGGAAACAGTGGAACAACAGAAACACTAAAATGCATCAAAAACAAACGCCGATGCAACATACATAAAAAACTATTTGATAACAACTACGTATTGCTGACTTGATACAGGACATTTTCAGAAAACATGAGGATTGAATCTCGTCTGATGGCAATTCAAACGTCTTGCTTAATGGCAATGTTAAAAATGCAGCTTAAATGACAAAATTACATGTAAACAGTAAAAGTAATGTTACGGAAAGTCCCTAATCAAATAGCAAAATCAAATGATAAAACACATCAAACGAATGGACAACAACTATCATAATCCTGCCTTGGTACAGGCATTTTCAAATGTAGAAAATGGTGGATAAAACTGCTTTTAAAGCGCTAAACATCTCACTTGTATGACAGTCTCATAAAAATTCATCGATAAGATTGTATCCAAGAAACTCCCTCTTGTCTCCAAAACGATACATGGTCAATAAAAATTGTGACCGATTTGATCTTGAAAAAACATCAAATGAACTACTTGTCGGATAAACTACATATAAAGCCAATTTTCAATTTATGTACTTGTTTAGGTCATGGCAACAAGTAAAAATGTGTCACGCGGACCGTCTCAACAACCTCCCTTTGGCTCAAATAAAACAAAATGAGACACATGGTCAACAGCTCAGGAAGTACTGCCCAAATCATTTAATGCCTTGCTGTGAGGAATGCATTTCTCAGAGTCATTCAAAATGTATCGGAATAACAAGTTTAGTAAGTGTAGTGGAGAAGACTAATATTGAAAAGTCAAAAGAATCTGTAGGAAAAGAAATAAACTCGATCTTGTATTTCTTGAATAAATTGGCTAACAACAAATTTTAAAACATACAAAAAGGAGAAAAACAATACCAAAGGATTAAAGAATCAATCAGTGAAAAAAGGGTGGAGATCAATAAACATTTAGAAGTTATGCAAAGAAGCGGATACTATATGGGGGCAGCAAAAATCAAAATTAACAGATTTCATTAAGGAAGTCGAAGAACAAAAGAAAAGGTTAAAGAAAACGCAAGATGATTTACGTATAGTTCAAGACCATACTTCAAAACTTCAATCGTTTCTAAAAGTACATCAGATTGAAAAACGCGTACATCAATGTCAACTATATGTTGACGAACAGAATGAGATGGTTAGAGAGGTTGACATCAAGTTAAAGCAAAATGATGAGAAAGAACAGATACTAAGCAAAGTACAATCACTAACGTCCTTATGAGAAGTAAAGGTTGATGAAACCGAAGTAATATTGAAGAAAGAAACATGTTTTGGCAGGGAAGGACAAGTAGAATTACAATACCAACCAAACGTAAACAATATGACAATGACTATTGAAACAAAAACACGAATCGTCATAGAGGAAAATGACAGTTGTAGTGACATAATTTGTCTGTTGGATGGAAGAGTTATAGTAGTTGAAGAGTGGGGTAACGTTAGTATACTTGCTTCAGATGTGAAATTTCAGGAGAAACTACCTATTATGGATTATGGAGCCTGGAGTGTCACACAAATTAAACGGGAAACTATTGCTTTAACTTTTCCTCGTAAGAAGTCTATTGGGATGTTCAATATGGACAATGCAACCATCACCAAAGTTATAGTATTAGACAAAATGTGTTGGGGTTTCGATTTCTATAAGAATGCGCTTGTTGTAGGTTTGTATAGGAATGAAATCCGTGTTAAAGATTTGGAAGGAAATACACAAAAGTCAATAGAGGTTCGGTCTGAATCAAAACTGTATCATCTTGTATACTTTAATGACAGAGCAATCTTTAGTGACTATCAT
Source organism: Mytilus galloprovincialis (assembly GCF_965363235.1). Taxonomy (NCBI): domain Eukaryota; kingdom Metazoa; phylum Mollusca; class Bivalvia; order Mytilida; family Mytilidae; genus Mytilus; species Mytilus galloprovincialis. Next base: position 41,573,603 of record NC_134851.1, on the reverse strand, counting down.
GGCAAATCAGTCAGTTGTGTTGATGGATCAGGAAAACAGATATGGCAATATCAACATGATTTATTAGGACCAAGGGGACTTTGTGCAGATACTTATGGTGACATTATTGTTGCAGATAGGGATTCTAATAGAATGATAGTTATATCAAAGGATGGACAGGATAGTAAAGTACTGATCCACGAAGAGGATGGAATAACCACGCCTCGGTGTATTTGTTTTAATGGGTCATCTGGTTTTATCTGTAAGGCAGCAACCATTCGATTTTCGGGGGGGGGGGGGGGAACAAATTATTTTTTTCTCCAAAACTGGAAACAAACTTTTTTTTCCAAAAAAAAGCATAGCCCCCCTACCCCCCCCCCCCCCCCCAGAAAATCAAATGGTTGCTGCATAATTTGTTGCAAACACATGTACCAAGCAATCGCGTTACAACATTCAATTTATCTTATGAATAAATATGTCCTAAATACACGAAAACAATGTATGCCAGTAATATAACAGCATGTATGATGGATAATGTAGAATCTAAAAGGGAAATTAATCGTAATTCGGTAGAACATATAAAGACAAATTAAGGGCTCAAACAAGAATTTTAAAATATTTAATACAAGAAAAAAGGATTATGAAAATAACACTGCAGTTGCATATTAGAGAAATGTTTTGCTTCATAGTCAAAATTACATAAAACAGATTTGGCAGAAAATAACCACAGGGTGTATGGGAAATGTTAACTGGCAGAAAAAAATAAGTCCAGTTATTTAAAATTAACTTCTGGATAATATTTTATGATGATAAACAAGCTTCTGTCTAAGTTTGGTAGAACTCCAGGATATTTTAAGAAACTTATTACACTTTTTAAAACTTTAACCACAAAGTAACTGGCAGAAAAAACTAAGTCCATTTGGAAGTAAAATACGGATAAACAGTATTTTATTTCAAAATCTACTTCTGGATACTATCTTAATTATTATCATGAACAAGCTACCAGACACAAACCGAATAAGGAAATGAAATTCGAATAAGGAAATGAAAATCGAATAAGGAAATGAAAATCGAATAAGGAAATAGAAACCGAATAATGAAAATGAAACCGAAAAAGGAAATGAAAATCGAAAAAGGAAAAAGAAACCGAATAAGGAAATGAAAATCAAATAAGGAAAAGAAATTACAATAAGGAAAAAGAAACCGAATAAGGAAATGAAAATCGAATAAGGAAATAGAAACCGAATAATGAAAATGAATATGGAAAAAGAAAAAAGAAACCGTATAAGGAAATGAAAATCAAATAAGGAAATGAAAATCGAATAAGGAAATAGAAACCAAATAAGGAAAAAGAAACCGAATAAGGAAATGAAAATCGAATAAGGAAAAAGAAACCGAATAAGGAAATGAAAATCGAATAAGGAAATAGAAACCGAATAAGGAAAAAGAAACTGAATAAGGAAATGAAAATTGAATAAGGAAAATAAAAATCGAATAAGGAAAGAAATAGAAACCGAATAAGGAAAAAGAAACCGAATAAGGAAAAAGAAACGAAATAAGGAAATGAAAATCGAATAAGGAAAAAGAAACCGAATAAGGAAATGAAAATCGAATAAGGAAATAGAAAACGAATAAGGAAACGAAAAAAAAAAAAATAAGGGAAAAAAAATTGAGGAAAAAACATTTTGAGGAAAAAACAATTATAGTAAAAAAAAAAATTTGTGAAAAAAAATTTTGATGGAAAAAAAAATTCAGTTTGGACTTTTCAAAATATTTTTCAAAGTTTGAATATCGAAAAAGGAAAAAGGAAAAAGGAAACAACTTGTGTCTGGTGCACAAGCTTCTGTTTCAGTTTGGTAGAAATCCCTGATAGTTTAAGATAGTTATTAAAATTTCAAACACTTAAACCACAGATTGAATATTTCTGGCCGCCGCCGCCGACGACGGAATGTAGGATTGCTATGACTCACTTTTGGGACAAGAGACGGCATACATATTTTGTCTCTTCCTTTTCTTTCTATCTTTCCTTTTTGTCGAACTGGGTACCACGATATATGTATGCATGTGTGTTCGGAATCACAAATCAAGAGAACAAACCGAATAATCTGGATTCTAAAAAGTCATTTAAGATGTCACTATGATGTCATAAATATGTTGAAATTGTTTATTTCACACAAAGTTTTTGCTAAAATTATTTATGAGGGGAAGTCGTTCGAGATATGTTTACTCAAATTAACATCTGTGTATGAGATACCATGCATGCAGATTTGCTTATGGGTATAGCCTTTGCTCATGATCGTAATATCAATAAAAAGATCCAAAAATGATGCTATTTAGGCAGAGAATTTTGAATTTTCCCTAAAGAATACATGTAATGCAATACTAAAATATTATGCAACAGATATCTGACTAACGAATTTCTTGTCAACATCAACAGTGTTTCTAGCGTAGATTTATAAAAAAATATATATTTTAAAAATCAAGGGGTCAAAATCGTGGCTTTTCTAATCATCCCCTTTCCTTTAAATATGTATTAAGAGCATACTTCCACTATGTATATAGATAAATACACCAAACGACAGGCATTTATCGAGTACACTCTTGTTTCACCAAAACACTGTTGTGAAATTGTACAAATATGAATACAAAAATTTAGATAAATTATATCATTTAGAAAACCAAACATCGAGACACGAAAACATGTAAGTGTTCTACAGATAAACAACTTGAACAGATTTGTAGATGAAGATGTACATTATTTCAATATAAAAAAACAAAGGTGTAAACACCAGTTACAGCAATATCACACATTTAAACTTTAAAAGATATGTAGCGATCAAGCTTTAAATTTTCCCAAACTGGAGACTCAAGAGCCTGAAGAGATATTTGTATTTGTTGTTATTATGCTATTACACCACTGTCCAAGGCTTAAGACGGTAAGGTATGGTTGTGCTCTCTTGGGCATATTTAATCCCACACTTTATGCATTTGTATTCCAAGCCAGGATCTGGTTTTACAAAATGACCTCAATATGAATATTGCATTTAAAAAAAAAAATTTTTGATATTCACAAAATTGAAGACTTTTGTAGATGTAGATATATTTGAGGTTCATCATAACAAATGAGCAAATATGGCCGTATTTTCACCTCAAAAACTACTCTGTGTACATACTTACCTGTACAGTTGGAAAAGTTTTGAGGCCTGGCATCCACGTAGAAATTTTTCAGCAAAGTAAATGCATAATATCTTTTGTAATTTGAAATTTAATATGCATAACATATGCATGCATTTAATTTTATATTAAATGCATCATTTCATGCAGTGCACTAGATATATAAAATTGAATGCATTTTGTGTCTCTCGTGTGGATATTAATACCAATAATAAAGATGTGCATAGTGTCATGATTTTGATTTTCTTTAAACTTTTCACAAATTACAGCTTGTTTTATTGTTAAATAATGCATTCAGAGGAGATCTTTGGTTTGGCTAACTACGGTTTTCATACAAATCTAAAGCTAGAAATATATCTATTATGATAGATAGATAATTTTATTAACCAATTATGGTGCCCAAAATTTGAGCTATACAATCAAATGAATTACAAAAAAAAGCACAGAAAATGATTAGAATGATTAAAGTACATTTAAACAAAAAACCACATGAATACACATTTACACTAATTAACCTGATATAAACCAAAATGTGTAAGTATATATACTAAGGGTGTGCATATTGTAAGGATTTAGTTCGATTTATACCTCACTTTTTCCACAAATGGCTAGATGCGGACCTTTTCGGTTTTATTAATCAACCCTTCTCCATCTAACTTCACGATACATATTGTAATGAAAGAAAGTAGCTACACATGTACAGCTAAATTGTTTGGATTGATTCATAACCTTGAATTCAGAAATAGTGCCTTTTCCATGTCCGTTGCCTGTTATTGAGGGGTTGTCGTTTGTTGCTGTGTTACATAGATATAAGAAGATATTGTATTATATGTATATTTATATAGTTTGATCCCGAAAAATCAGGGCTACGTCTGAGGGAAAACAGAACTTGCCTCTTGCGCCGTGAACACAATTTGCTTTGGTTTTGAAATTTCATACATGAGGCAAATAGTTACGGCCCTGTTAAAATAAAAGTGAGGTAAGGTTTCCTGAGATAATTTACCTCAAGTTAAATCCAGTGATATTATTGGCTTTTTTCAAAACTACCTTTACCCTTTTTATTGGGAAAATATGCGTAATTTTCATCAAATTGGGAATTGTAGAATAAACCATGAATTTGACTGAAACTTCAATGTACAGACCCCATTTCAAGAGTCAAACCCTGTTATGAAATAAGACCCCTTTTTGTCAGTAATGATACATAAATAGACCCTCAAATCTGCACATGTAGTAATTTTAGGCATGAAAAAAGTATAAATGAGTGTTTTTCAGTTTGAATTCATGCACAATTACTACAGTACTGAAACTGCACTTTTTTGGAAAAAAGTGGTCTTTTTTTGGAATAATTTTAAGCAATTTTTTTTTCAAATTGGGATTCTTCTCCAGGGAAAAAAGCTTTGATTCTCCATTAATTTAAGGCAAACAATATCACTGAAATGAAACCAATTTTCAGACATTTCAAATATATTTAAATAATAATATTTATACTTTTATCATTAAAAATGGGAAGTGTTTCCCGTTTTTTTGGGACTGAAAAAGATGAATTTATCAAGAATCTGGTACTATCTCATACTTTCGATTAGACCTGCTGAGTTATTTATTTTCAGTACATTGCAAGTCAGGTAATTTATTTATTTTCAAACTATCACAGAACAAACCATTTATTTTTGTGATTATCAAGGCTGAGTTATTTATTTTCAAAATTCTCCTGCCCCCCCTCCCCCCCCCCCCCCCCAGACTATCAAATGGTCGTCCCCTTATTTTCTTTTGTTACATCTTCTGACATCGACTCGGACTTCTCTTGAACTGAATTTTAATGTGCGTATTGTTATGCCTTTACTTTTCTACATCAAGTTGACTAGAGGTATAGGGCCGGGGAGACTTGAGATCTCATAAACATGTTTAACCCCGCCTCTGGCTTTTGTTTATTTTGTATGATTTTAATTTTAGTTTCTTGTGTATAATTCGGAGTTTAGTAGTCCTTAGTATGACGTCTATTATCACTGTACTAGTATACATATTTTTAAGGGGCCAGCTGAAGGACGCCTCCGGGTGCGGGAGTTTCTCGCTACATTGAAGACCCATTGGTGGCCTTCGGCTGTTGTCTACTCTATGGTCGGGTTGTTGTCGCTTTGACACATTCCCCATTTCCTTTCTCAATTTTATTGTAAATTCTTTCCATGTTTTACAATTCGTAAATGACTGTCTTTACTCATTTCAAGCTGACTAATTTATCAAAACAAAACGTTATTTGTATTATTTATCCAACAAAGACAAGTATTAAACAAACAGTGAGAATTATTATTATATTATGGAACAATTAATGCTCACAGTCCAAAAGCCATCAACTTTTAAATGTTTCCATGTTTTTTCATGAATGTCAAGAATTTATGCCATACAAAAATCTGAATAAGTTTTGTTAAACTTTTATGCCCTTAATATTAATATTTTGAAATAAAAGTATGCAGGGCGAACTATGGGCGAACGAACTCAGGGCGAACTGACCTAGGGCGAACATGTTATCAGGGCGAACGGACCCGATACTTCGATTGATGAATTTCCGGAAAACAGACAACCGGCGGCATTTATGAACTTTGAACAGATCTGTCGATAGTTTTCAGCCTTTTCTTGTCTTTGAAAGGTTTGACATTAACTTTTTTACACATATATTATATGTTGTTTGAGTGTCATGTATGTATAAATGTAATTTTTGTCAAATAACTTTGTTATAATATGAGTTTAAACCTCTCGCAATTTTGGCGGGATTTTATTTTGTATATTTTTTTTCCAAGACACATAAATATTCAATGCAAAATTTTCTTATAATTACCTTTTCAGTGGCAGCAGGCCCGTAGCCAGAAATTTCCAATGGAGTGGGAGGGGGGGGGGGGGGGTATTTGGACTCACAAACTCGACTTTAACAGTCACAATTCGAACAGAACGTCGACTTTAACAGTGCTTATTTGTTTTCAAAGGGGGGGCGTGCGTTCTGACCCCGAACCCCTCTTGGCTACGGGTATGGGCAGCAACAATGAGGTCCCGTGACCTCATTTTCCGTTTTCACGACACATTAATTTTACTTTCCTGCGTCACGCTTACCATTAGTCCGAGATTACTCTGACGTCCAACGGCCATGACGGCTGTTTTGCCAGACAAGCTGGGGCCGTGGGACGTCAGAGCTCGTCCCATATCAAAAAATGGATATTTGCCCAACCAAAATAGATGCGCTGCTTTGTCGCTTCTGGTGCCGACTGACGGCCTTGGAATTATATAAATCGGGCATCAATCTGTTCATTTTTCATTTATGTAAGTTTCACCTACCTGCCAACCTTTATTTTTCCATATTTTAACAGTTTTCACAGAGACCCATCGATTTCTGCATTTTGCCTTTCATTTTCAAAGATTATCACGTGACCACGAGAAAACAGTGATGATTTACATGTATGCAAATGACCATAATGTAACACCTCGTTCATTTACGATGCAAGTTATCTAAATGTCCGAGAGCTTCCGATTGTTCTTGTGGTCGGAACTAAATGTTTAATACCGATCTCCTGTAAAGGAGGTGAAAAATCGTGGTTGGCTACTAAATGTTAAACATCGATCTCCTACAAAATTTGCATATTTGAGTCTCGAGGCCACAAACTCTCTCGTAACTTGACGTCCATTTGAAAGTGAAAGTCAAAATGCAGAAATCGATGGGTCTCTGTGAAAACTGTTAAAATATGGAAAAATAAAAGTTGGCAGGTAAGAAGGGGCCCGCTCCAGTCATGCTTCAGGGATTCCCTATATAATCAACAAAATTTTCCCACAGCCTGGGGCCCCTGAAAACCCCTCTAAATCCACCTCTGCAGTATAAAATAAAACTTTTTCACCCGTTTGCTCAACATGTGTTGAAAACGTCTATGCATACATTTTTGTCACATGGTGATGGAAGTCACATGACAGATTTGTCTGAAAACCATATCCTGGAACTGGCCTACATGTATGCTTACAGTTTTGGGTAACAATAAAGACCTGAAAGTGGACCTGTAAAGACTTTAAGATTATATATATACAACTAAAATTATTCAATTTTATTATTCAATGGAATTTGCTCACAGTTAGAATTTGATTAATTGTAAATATCAATTTTTCTGTAGCGGGGTTGCTTCCCCTCCTTAGTTCTGTAGAACATATAAAGCAAGTCTTAATCAACTGAGCTAGGGAATCTAGAGATATTCTTTGGCTCAGTGGGTTAACACACTGACTGTCACGCAGGCGACCAGGGTTCATATCTCGGTGGTGATGTCAGACGATATGAATTTGTAGAGTAGATACATGCTCTCCCTTTACATTTGGCGCCCGACTAAAAAATCCATGATGGTTATCTGGAGTATAGCTAGGGTTTGTGTTGTTTAGAGTCATATAAAGATATGATGACTCTTGTGGTGGGGGAATAAGTTAGCGGGGGTTGCTTCCCCCTCCTTATTAGTACCTGTAGGTAAAACATATAAAGCCAGTCTTAATCAACTGAGCTAGGGTATCGATTCTTTGGCTCAGTGGGTTAACCCACTGACTGTCACGCAGGCGACCGGGGTTCGAATCTCGGTGGTGACGATATAAATTTGTAGAGTAGATACATGCTGTCCTGTTACATTTCATTAAAATTTAAATGTTTTAAGTTAAATTAAAGCCATTTTTTTATGCCTAAAGATGGACCTTAATGGAGAAATAAAAGACCTGTCGGAACCGACATGAAAATCCATGGTCAGACTTATTCTAATGATATAACTTCAATAACTTTTTTAATATTCAATGGATATATCTTTTCAACTTTTGATTTTGTAAAATTAAAAGTTCAATATAATGATAATTTAAAAAAATAATTATGAAAAATATTGTTGGGGTGTAAAAATACAGACATGAATGAAGAATTATAAATCTGAATGAGCTTAAAATTCCGCTAATATTTTTTTAAAACAAAAATAAAAACAGACGAAAAAATATGGTTGTCAATGTTTCCTGTTCTATCATTTTGTCGCTTATGAGAGTAGTCTCATTGGCAATCATACAACATATTTATATATAACATGTATGACAGTCAGGGGTACTACTTGTACAAGTTATTTTTAATTACTTGAAGAAGTATTAGTTATATTAATATACTTACTTATAAGTAAATTTGTAGGATACTTAATTATACAAGTGAATTTTATTTGTGTAAACTTGTATACAACATGTAGGTAAAAAAAGTATTGGCTGAGTTATGTCCCTTAGACATTCAGATTTTTGTACTTGTAGAAGTAAAAAGGTCATCCTATCTTTTATTGAATTATTAAATTCTTTGCTCTAATTTTAAATTATCTGCCCTTTGCAGATGACTTTACTAATCATTTAGATGTAATTTCATGGACAATGAAAATCCCAATTGTCTGTTATCTTCAGAACACTGCTCATTTACAAGCCCCCAATGAGCAATTTTTGAAGGCCTTGTGCAAATACATTTTTGTACCTTAGAAATTTGGCAATCAGTTTCATTAGTTTCTTTGTTGAATAAATGAGATGAAACATTGAACTGTAATAAAAAACTAGAGGCTCTCAAGAGCCTGTGTCGCTCACCTTGGTGCATATTAAACAATGGAGACAGATAAATTCACGACGAAATTGTGTTTTGGTGATCGTGATGTGTTTGTAGATCTTACTTTACTGTACATTCTTGTTGCTACAATAATCTCTATCTATAATGAACTTGGCCCAGTAATTACAGTGGAAAATATATTCTAAAAATTTACAAAAATTTACAAAAATTTATGAAAATTGTTAAAAAATGACTATAAAGGGCAATAACTCCTTAAGGGGTAAACTGACAATTTTGGTCATTTGACTTATTTATAGATCTTATCTTGCTGAACATTATTGCTGTTTACAGTTTATCTCTATCTATAATAATATTCAAGATAATAACCAAAAACAGCAAAATTTCCTTAAAATTACTAATTCTGGGGCAGCAACCCAACAACAGGTTGTCTGTTTTGTCTGAAAATTTCAGGGCAGATAGATCTTGCCATGATAAACAATTAATCCCCTGACAGATTTGCTCTAAATGCTTTGGTTTCAGAGATATTAGCCAAAAACTACATTTCGCCCCTATGGTCAAAGGACACAGTTATCGTCCTTTGGTTTTCGTTGTCTACGAATATAGTCCCTAGTGTAAACAGTTTATAACTTGCATGTTTTATTTGATACACTTTCACAATTTATTTCTTGATATTAAATGCATGAAATATTATGTAGGGGAATGTAATTACATGTTAAAAAAATTTGGGTGCTGAATCTTAATGTTAAGTAAAAATGTAGTGATTTGGTCCAGTTCAAAAAGGTCAAATTTTATCACGTCTGAAGCTGTCAAACTGAATTTTACACCCCCTTAACACAGAATTGTCAATATTTTGAGTTAGAGCTGGTAGAAGTTTCTATAATTTTGATATTATTTGTCTCACTGGTAGTACACTACACTGTAAAGTTCTTTTTGAGAAAGAGAAGGTGCGATTTTTTAAATTTGAATTTATTGTCTAAAAGAAATGCACTACGAAATAACTGTGTTCTCGGGCCCTATGTACTATTTTTAGCCATGGCGGCCATCTTGGTTGGTTGGCAGGGTCAAGCCACACATTTTTAAAACAAGATACCCAAATGATGATTGTGGCCAAGTTTGGTTAAATTTGGCCCAGTAGTTTCAGAAAAGAAGATTTTTTAAAAGAATACTAAAATTTTAGAAAAATGGTTAAAAATTGATTATAAAGGGCAATAACTCCTTAATGGGTCAACTGACAATTTTGGTCATGTTGACTTATTTGTAGATCTTTAGTACTTTGCTGAACATTATTGCTGTTTACAGTTTATCTCTATCTATAATAATATTCAAGATAATAAGCAAAAACTGCAAAATTTCCTTAAAATTACTAATTCAGGGGCAGCAACCCAACAACGGGTTGACCAATTTGTCTGAAAATTCAGGGCAGATAGATCTTGACCTAATAGATTATTAAACACCATGTCAGATTTGCTCTAAATGCTTTGGTTTTAGAGTTATTAGCCAAAATCTACATTTTACCCCTATGTTCTATTTTTAGCCATGGCGGCCATCTTGGTTGGTTGACAGGGTCACGCCACACATTTTTTAAACTAGATACCCCAATGATGATTGTGGACAAGTTTGGATTGATTTGGCCCAGTAGTTTCAGAGGAGAAGATTTTTGTAAAAGATTACTAAGATTTAAGAAAAATGGTTAAAAATTGACTATAAAGGGCAATAACTCCTAAAGGGGTCAACTGACCATTTCGGTCATGTTGACTTATTTGTAAATCTTACTTTGCTGAACATTATTGCTGTTTACAGTTTATCTCTATAGATCTATAATAATATTCAAGATAATAACCAAAAACAGTAAAATTTCCTTAAAATTACCAATTTAGGGGCAGCAACCCAACAACGGGTTGTCCGATTCATCTGAAAATTTCAGGGCAGATAGATCTTGACCTAATAAACAATTTTATCCCTGTCAGATTTGCTCTAAATGCTTTGGTTTTTGAGTTATAAGCCAAAAACTGCATTTTACCCCTATGTTCTATTTTTAGCCATGGCGGCCATCTTGGTTGGTTGGCCGGGTCACCGAATACATTTTTTAAACTAGATACCCTATAAATGATGATTGTGGTCAAGTTTGGGTAAATTTGGCCCAGTAGTTTCAGAGAAGATTTTTGTAAAAGTTAACGACGCCGGACGACGACAGACGCCGGACGCCAAGTGATGGGAAAAGCTCACTTGGCCCTTTGGGCCAGGTGAGCTAAAAATGAGCAAACCTGGGAAAAATCATTAGTCATGAATTTACATCTCAAAACTTGAAGACTTTTGTGGTACATGGTATTGGTAAGAAAAATTTACTTATACAAATAAGGGGAGATTATTCAAACATTATTTATTTACTTATTATAAGTTATACATGTATGTGTATATTTTTTTTTACTTCTTCAAGTAAATAAAATTAACTTGTACAAGTAGTACCCCCTGACTGTATAATGGATATATGGATACTTACATTTAATAAAATTCTAACTTGAGGAAATTCCATTGAATAATAAAAAAGTTATTACAATTTAAATAAATTTAGTAGTATATCTTCAGGTCTATTCAGGTCCTTTCAGGTCCACTTTCAGGACTTAAGTTTAACCCTTTCGTTTTTGAGATGTAAGCCAACAACTGCATTTGACCCCAATGTTCTACATGTTCTATTCTACATATGTATTCTTCAGTATTGAAGCCTTGTTGACCTAAAACATGTAAATGAAGAAGAAATGTATAGAAAGAATATCGTTCCACTGCACAAGCCATTACATTAACAAGAAACTTAACTCTGCCACTTGCTATGTTAGCTTTCTGCATGAGAAAATAACTATATACACCTTATTGCTTTTTGTGGGGTCCCTGTATAAAACTGAGAAATGGAACAGAAACAAAACTTAACAAAATGAAACCAACCACATGCATCAGGGAAACAAAAATAAACATGCAAATTGAGAAACAAAACATGCACAAAGAAACAGAACAAAATCTGTATATGATGAGGAACAACCCATAGAAATATACCTGACAAGATCGTTTGATATAATGAGTATGTGTGCATAGCTGAAAATCATTGAGGGTGGTTTAGAGGGCCCTTTTGACATGTTTGATTGAAAAGTATACCTTAACTGTTTGCTTAAAAATCACAAAAAAAATAAACATACCGCAGAGTTTTTTTTTGTGTGATTTTCTAAAATAAACCGCTGTCAGTGGTATGTTTATTTATTTTGACAATTAAGCCTCCCCTCTCCTTAACGTATGCTTTAACCCTGGATCTGTCTCTGTGTTTTAGCTCTACAGGCCAGAAGCTTACATTAAACTTGTTGTCAGCTTCTAAACTATTTCAAGTATCTTCTCCTGAAACTACTTTGCCAAAATCCTTCAAACTTTAACTGAATGTTCCTTAGGATATCTAGTTTATATATTTTATCCGAAGTACTGATCCATCAACAAACATGGCCATCATGGGTAAATATAGAACATTAGGGTCAAATTCAGTTTTGGCTTACATTGTATATCTCAAAAACTATTTAAAGCATTTAGAGCAATATTTTCTGACATACATGGTTAAAATGTTCATTTAATAAGTAAAGATTTATCAGCCTTGCACGAAATTTTGAAAAGAATTGAACAACCCATTGTTGATGCCACTAAATAAGCATTTTTAAGAAATGACTTAATTATTCTGCCAGGATTTACATTCACTCTCATTCTGTGGTTAAAGTCTTTAAAGTTTTAAAAATTTTAATAACTTTCTTAAACTATCCATGAAGTAAATTTGTAAAAAAAAATAATCCATTTTCTGTATTTAACTTACAAATCGACTGCCGTTAAAGTTTTTATACTTGTCAAGCAAAAGTTGCAGAAAGCTAGACATAGGTATAGTGATCCGGCAGCGGCGGCCGTGTTAGCTAACTTCTTAAAAAGCTTTATGTTTTAGAAGGTGTCAAGACCTGGATGCTTCATACTTTGTATACATGTATAGATGCCTCATGTTACGAAGTTTTCGTCAGTCACATGTCCAATGACCTTGACCTCATTTTCAGGTTCAGTGACTACTTGAAAAAAAAGTTAAGATTTTTTGTAATGTTAAATTCTCTATTATTATAAGTAATAGGACAAATATATTTGGTATGTGCGTACCTTGCAAGGTCCTCGTGCCCGTCAGACAGTTTTCACTTGACCTCAACCTCATTTCATGGATCAGTGAACAAGGTTAAGTTTTAGTGGTCAAGTGGTACTATAAGCAGTAGGTCTAGTATATTCGGTGTATGGAAGGACTGTAAGGTGTACATGTCTAGCTGACAGGTGTCATCTGACCTTGACCTCATTTTCATGGTTCAGTGGTCAAGGTTAAGTTTTTGAGTTTTTGGTCTTTTTTCTAATACTGTATGCAATAGGTCAACTATATTTGGTGTATGGAAATATTTTATGATCTATATGGACCAAAATTTGCTATTGGGCTCGTTTCCTTCAACGATAGAAAAGTGATAAAAATGTGTATTACTGTATGAAAAGTTGTAACTACATCTAAAGATGCCTTTATTTTTATCAACATACAAGTGTATGCTACTCTTCCCTAGAAAAAAAATTGAAATTAACAAATTTAAAAGATTATACGACCGTATTTTTGTGTCGTTTCTCGCGTTACTTTCCGCTTCCGAAGTGCATAACGCTGACTGATTTATAGATAATCGTCACCGGCAAATTTCATTCATGTCCAGTGTACGATGATTAATCAATATTGTAGACATCGCAATATCTACAATGTTAACACTATATTGTGTCAACATTGTTTACATTGTTTGAACCCTTATATATTGTTTACATTGTTGACATCGTTAACATTGCGATGTATACAATCTAGAAAATATATTGTGTTTACATTGTTTACATCACGATGTATACAATGTTAACACGATGTTGTGTCAACATCGTATACATTGTTTCAACCCTTATATATTGTTTACATCGTTGACATCGTTAACATCGCGATGTATACAGTCTGCACGGTTAGCCACTAGTCCGATGCCCCAGACTAGTAAAATTTCATTCGGACTAGTAAGTTTTTGCAAAACTTTGTTTGGCCAAATAAGAAAAATGTCAGAATATTGTTCTTCGGACTAGTAGTTGAAAAAGTTTTTGGTGCAGACTGTGTATACAATGTTAACACAATGTTGTGTCAACATCGTATACATTGTTTGAACTCTTATATATTGTTTACATCGTTGACATCGTTAACATCGCGATGTATACAATGTTAACACGATGTTGTGTCAACATCGTTTACATTGTCTTAACTCTTATGTATTGTTAACATCGTTGACATCGTAAACATCGTGATGTATACAATGTTAAAAAGATTTTGTGTTTACATTGTTTACATCGCCATATAAACTATGTTAACACTATTTTGTGTCAAATTAGAGCTATAACATCACATTGTAAACTGTAGACATGTAATCGACAAACTTCATTGAATAATTATTATATAAATGAATAAAAAAACTTTTTTTTTAGTATTGTCAACATCACAATGTACCCGATGTGAACGATGTAAATACAAAGGTATAGACTTGGTACACATTATTTATACGATGTTGACGATGTAAATGATGTATAAACGATATTGTCAACATCACGATGTAAACAGAAAGTTATAGAGTCGAAATACAACATAAACACGATGTTGACACGATATTGTCAACATTGCGATGTATACTATGTGAACGATGTAAACACAAAGGTAAAGACTTGGTTCACAACATCTATCTATACGATGTTGACGATGTCAAAACGATATTGTCAACATCACGATGTATACGATGTGAACGATGTAAACAGAAAGGTATGGACTCTATATTCAACATAAACACGATGTTGACACGATATTGTCAACATTGCAATGTATACGATGTGAACGATGTAAACACAAAGGTAAAGACTTGGTTCACAACATCTATACGATGTTGACGATGTAAAAACGATATTGTCAACATCACGATGCATACGATGTGAACGATGTAAACACAAAAGTAAAGACTTGGTTCACAACATCTATACAATGCTGACAATGTAAAAACGATATTGTCAACATCACGATGTATACGATGTGAACGATGTAAACAGAAAGTTATAGAGCCGATATACAACATAAACACAATGTTGACACGACATTGTTAACATCACGAATATACGATGTGATCAATGTAAACACAAAAGTACAGAACATAAAGATAGGATACAATGTAAACACAATAACGACACTATAAAGTTGACATTGCGATGTTGACAATATCGACAAAACATCGTGCACTGGACATACTTCGCAAATTTGTAACTTTTGCTTTCAAATAATAAAGAACATCGACCAATAAGTCAGAAGAAAATGCAGAGAACTATAAGTATTTCTGTAGCAGGCAGGGTTTTCCATTCATTTTGACCTAACAGGCCAAAATGAATAAGTAGGCGGTCACCGGAAAGAAAGGGGGGTCCGGGGGGGCTTCTAAATTCAAAATCCTGGCATCTGGTGAATTTTAAGACAATATTTCATGCTTGTCAAATTGACATACTACCAGCAGAACTTTTTTCTAAAAAATTTTGTCTGCACAATTTTAAGAGTTTAAATACTGCTAATAATTTAAATGTTGACAAAACTGAGCATACTGTTCAAATTCTGTTTTGGATACAGCAATTTCATTTATTAGAAATTGTAATAATAGATACGATGCACACTTTATTTTATATAATCATGTCTTTTAAGCTTTTGTTTTGAAATAATTTTGTAATATATTTAAGTTGTAATAGAAATACAAATAAAAGAATGAAAATCTTCTTGTTTTTAGAACTCATATAACCAAATAGACTTTAGACAACACAACATGACGGGTAAAATTCAAACTATCAATTTGGTTAAATGAAATTTATTAATCTAAATCATCAGAAGAGGAATAATCATCTTCGGAGAGTTTATCCATTTCATCAAGTTCTAGGATTTTCATTGGATTTCGAACTTCATTTAATGTCTGTCTGACTTCAGTTTCATTAGTAACGATTTCCATAAAAAAGGATAAAAAATATTTTAAAAAAGTATGAAGCCAAATGTTAATGATCACAAGAAGTAACATTTATATTTTTGCTTTATTTCAAAATTAGGGTTTTAATTTTACATCTATATTTAATGCCCCTCAATTGATGTTTTCCAACTACTAAGTCTTAGTGTCATGATTACATGTATTCTTGTTAAGTGTGACTTAATTTTTCAAAATTAAATTATATTTTTGATTCTGTCTGACAGCAAATCTGATTTGTAAATATTCCTTTATCATAGGAAATTTTCCGTATTTGCTTGAAGTATTCAGGCCTGTTGGGTCATATCAAATCAGGAGACAAATAATGTATTCCATGTCTCCCAATTTAGAGATATCTCTAGATCTGGAGGCTGTCTCCAGATCGGGGAATATTGACTAGCTGTCGAATCTTCGATCCAGCGTAGTGCATTTGAACCAAATTGACAATTATGTCATCGATTCATTCGCGACTATTAATAAAACACAACAGAACAAATTGAAAAATAATGCATGCAAACGTTATAACTTGTTTTATCATAAAAATCCACACCTTTGTGTCGCTTAGCGGGGAAAAAATCTGTGATGGAACGTTTCATCGTCATCAGTTCAACAACAAATGAAAGTTTTTAACAACCTTGACATTGCATGACTTGCAATAACAATTAATTCTATTCTTGTCTGCAGATGTTGGAGGAGAGTGTCCTTTGTTTAATATGGAATGCCAACGGGGTCAAAATTCTTAATTCGTAACTTGTAACTGTGTAATTTCTAAATTCATAATGCGTAAATTATCAGTTTGTAACTTGTATATGGACCATAATTTGGTATTCGGCCTTTGGTTTCTTTTTGTATCCTTTTTTATAAGTTCTAAAACTTTAACTTTTATTCTGTGGGTTGTGTTGATGTTAGAATAGTATTAATGGAACAATTGAGTTTTTCGAGAAAAAATTAATACATTTTGATTCTCCGTTTACGTGACAGGAAACAAAACAGGAAACCAATCTTTATTTTCTTTATTTTGCACAATATGTTTCAAAAGACATAAATGAACACCATTACTAGTGTTACTTGCTTCATGTTAATATTTAAAATCTATTTTCAATGTTTAATTAAAGTTTTTTTTAAACGCGACAGGAAACCATAAGAAACCGAAAGCATTTTTTTAGTTTTATTTTATTGCAAAATCTGCTTAAAATGATCTGAACAGTATACTTTTTCTTAAAATCCATCTTAAATGTAACAGTATTATAAAACTCCTAAATATGTGCTTGTTTTGAAAACAATTAGTACAATTTATTCAGGAATTTCCGTATTTTCTTTATTGATACAGGATACCATAATCGTTGTATCTTGATGTTTTAGCCAAAAAAATGTATAAAAATTTATATTTGGTTTTGAAATTCCAGTTATATACAATTTATTCCAAATCATTGGTAATGTAAAATTCTTTAAATCCAGTAAAGAAAACAACTTTTAACTTGGAATTAGCATCTTTAAAATAGGCACCATGTGATATTTGTGACCTGTACACCATCTACATGGTTTCCACATTTTAACCTACTTTAGTGGGCTAAAATCAATAAAGTAGTTCCTTTCAAGTCATGCATGGTAAAAGTTTACTTTTCCTTTGACAAGTTTATTGCGTTTCTGATAAGTGTTTGCAGAACATGAATAAAAAAAATTAATTAAAAATTGTGACAAAGATACCAACTTTGTACATTCCAAGTGTAACGGTACATTAACATGTATTTTTTATTAAATTATCTTTATTCACTTAAAATATCCAGTAATATTTACTGCTGAAGCTAAATCAATCCAACGAACATCGGCACCATGATAGGAGACGTAATTTCGATTGAATTTTCCAAGGACCCTTTACATCGTTATTGGGAAACGAAGTGTGTTAAAACGTCGGTCAAATCTGAAATCGATTTTGTCAAGTCATTGGGCATTTATTTTCACACAAGATCGTATGTAACATTATGCACATAGGAAAAATAATAGACCCCCGGCGCAATCTCTTTGAAAATTGTATTTTCCTTTTTTAAACAAGACGAAACAAGCCTACAGATTATGTTTGCTTACATCCCGTTGGAAACAAATACAATGTTTAGACCTAGTATTTCGTATATCCGGCTGTATGGGCGTGATCACATGTTAGTCACATGTTTCACGTATGACCGGAAATGATTAGAACTTAACCACAAAAACAATTTTAATAAAAAAAAGGAAATAACTGGACTTCTGTTTCGTGTGAAATGTAACGCATAACGATAACGTCATTTTCTAACTTAATTATTACGAAGAACAAAACAAGAATGTAAATCATCTCTGATTTACCTGTTTGAACATCTCGCGAGAGTTCGTATTTGCATATTGTTGCAAAGAATTCTTTTACAACAAAGCAGATTAAACCATCTAAAATGTGCGTTACGAAATGGGAAACCAAAATAACGACAGTGTTCTTACACCTGCTACAGAAATACTTATAGTTCTCCGCATTTTCTTCTCACTATTCTTATTGGTCGATGTTCTTTGTTATTTTAAAGCAAAATTACGAATTTGCCGGTGACGATTATCTATAAATTAGTCAGCGTTATGCACTTCGGACGCGAAAAGTAACGCGAGAAACGACACACAAATACGGTCGTATAATCTTTGAAATTTGTTAATTTCAATTTTTTTCTAGGGAAGAGTAGCACACACTTGTATGTTGATAAAAATAATGGCATCTTTAGATGTAGTTACAACTTTTCTTACAGTAATTCACATTTTATCACTTTTCTATAGTTATAGGAAACTGAGCCCAATAGCAAATTATGGTCCATATTTGTAATTTCAAAATTGTTAATTCGTAAATTGTCAATTTGTAACTTGTTACTGTGTGATTTCAAAATTCTTTATCGGTAAATTGTCAATTTGTATATTGATGTTTTGAGACTTGTAACTTGTCGATTCGTGAAATGTCAAAGTGTTAAATGTTGTCGTTGTATTAAGCTAACGATCATTATGACGACAGATGGCGCTCGGTTTCTTCTTCGAGTGTAAGTCATCTATAAGTAGGAGCACCTTCATATGGAGTACCGGTATATACCTAGTAATTTAAATCAATTATGTTTAGCAATTGCCGTTAAAAGAAATCAAAACCAAAAAAAATGCATTATTACAGGATCCCAGTTTTATGTTGTTTACTGAAGACGACAGGCTGCGTTTCGTTCAAGCAGAAACTATATAAAAATTCATCCCGAATAGTTCAGTCCCTCCACGTTACCCATCTCTCCTAATATTGCGATGTTAATGTAACGGCGGAATAAAACGACTGAATTATTCAGGTAAATACAATAAGGAGATGTGTTAATAAACCGTATGATTGCTAATGAGACAATTATCCACCAAACTTCAAAAAGTCGATGTAAGCAAGTATATAGTCAACTTCAACAATGCAAATACCAAATACCATATAGTCGTCTGTAAAAGTCTACATCATTACTTGAAAACCCATGCAGGTACTAGTAATAAACGTCATATGTCAGATGAAGACATAATCTTTCAATCAGTTTAATTGAGGTCTGGAGCTGGCATGTCAGTAACTGCTAGTAGTCTGTTGTTTATATTTATGTATTATTGTCATTTTATTTATTTTCTTTTGTTTCATATTCTGACATCGGACTCGGACTTCTCTTAAACTGAGTTTTACTGTGCATATTGTTGTACGTTTGTTTTTCTACATTCGCTAGAGGTATACGGGGAGGGTTTGGATCTCAAAAAACATGTTTAACCCTGCCGCAATTTTGCGCCTGTCCTAAGTCAGTCCTGAGCCTCTGGCCTTTCTTATTCTTTTATGATTTTTAATTTTAGTTTCTTGTGTATAATTCAGAGTTTAGTATGACGTCCATTATCACTGAAATAGTATACATAAAATTGAGAATTCCCGCACCCGGAGGCGTCCTTCAGCTGGCCCCTAAACAAATATATATACTAGTTCAGTAATAATGAACGCCATACTGAACTCCAAATTGTACACAAGAAACTACAGTGAGTTGCTTATAGGTGTTACTGTAAAAGTTTACCTATAGCTCAACCTGTTTTTAAAATTGACAATACAATAGGGACATTTAAATTGACCAGTTGGTATTGTTAGATTTAAATCTTTAATAGTTATCCCACAAGGACGCGGTGTGTCAGTGTAAGATCATCCCGATGGCCGGAGGCCAGAGGGTGATCTAACACTGACACACCAAGTCTGAATGGGATACTTATTTTACATCCCAGCTGTTTTAGATTTGACGAAAAAACATTTACAATTCATAAAATCTATTTTAGAACGCCACACAACCATTATAATATACTTTATATATTACTATATGATGTATACCCTTTATGACCCCTGAACACGATGAGTAGATATCAAACAATGTCAACTCGCCCCACCTGCCAGTCGGCCTATACTATATCGCCACTTTATAAAAAATCTGCACTCTTGTTTACCGAAACTCGCCCCACCTAAAAGTGTAAAATTAAATTGAACAATCAGTCTGACAAACCCCACTGTATAAAGTTCTGCCAACTCGCCCCGCTTATAAAAATATCTTGCTTCTTTTAAAGTATGTTAAATTCCTGTTAGTTCGTATCAAGTCGTCCTGGTGTAGTGGTAAGTGTCGTGGCTTGGTATGCTGAAGGTCTTGAGTTCGAATCCCAGCATATACATTGGAATTTTTCTACTTGAATTTTGATAGATAGTCTTTTCCGTATAATTAATTATAAGTTTTATAGTGGATTTGACATTCCCGCCAAAATGTTACAGAACAAAGGAAAGCATGCATAACAAAGAAACTCAAACTGGGGTGATCTGGTAGGAGCGATCCGGCTCAGATCACCCCTGTTAGAACAAAGGAGCTGGGATGTAAACCTTGATGCTACCTGTAAAAAGTTTTATTCACCTAACCCAAAGTTTCAGCATGCTTTTTTCCTGAACTATTTCTTACCTAGGATTATTCTATTGAGAGATTTTTATTTTACTGTCATTCAAAATATTAGGAGTTATCAAGCCAAACAAGAAAGACTATATCATATATGTTATTTTCTTGCAGTTTATTTAAAATTGCATGGCCTAAAATGCACTACATTTCATCTTAATGTTTGCATAGCCACTACTAGCAGTGTTTAATACCCTAAATAATCCAGTCGTAATATTTCACTCACTTTATGAAACATCAAAATCATATTTGAATAAACAATTTCATTTATTTTTTTACACTGATATTTGACATCTCATCCAGAATTCCAAAGTTTTTAAATAATTCCCAATTTTATTCATTTTTCACTACTTCACTAGATTTTTTTCTAAATCCATAGTATAAATTCTGATTAACTTCCCATGATATACATCCTAATTTAACAGGTGCAGAATCTATACATAATTCAGAATCTTGTAAATTTTTTTTATCATTTCCATTACTATATTCCAAATAGTTATCCTCACTTTACAAATATTTTGTAATATTTTATTTATATTTTTACTATATATCACTTGATTTTTCTATATCCACAGTAAACATTTTATTTCATTTCCTATTATAAATTTCCAAATCAAACAATATTTGATCCAGAATTTTATAATGACTATTTCCAATTTCACATTCACTTAAAACATTTCCCCACGTTAGAAATATTTTAGAATATTTTACTTTCATTTTTCACTTTATCACTAGATTAGACTATATCCACTGCATTAATTCAACATTTTATTTCATTTTCAAGATCCCATTTAAATGGTAAATCATCTTAAGTTTGTAATAGATCCCAAATTAATAATGAATGTTTTTAAAATCACATTTAAAGCCACAGAAACATGTTGGATGAACTCACACTATATCTCCTACTTGAATTCCAGTTTTGAAATTTTTTAATCTTTACATAACTAAATCCCATCGTATGAAAATTTGAATTTCCTTGAGCAAACACAGCATTTTATGCACAAAAGTCCCACTAATATTATAATAGATTTCAAAGAAAAAACACAGCAAGGTATACTCCAAACTTATTTTCGAATTTTACATGTACAACATCATATGTAAGCCCCACAAAACAGTTTGAATGAATTATTTCCTCCTTGATGTCCTTCATGACAATAAAATCTTGAAAAAAACACATCACATTTTAAGAAGCAAAATTGCTATAAAAAATCTAAGAAGTGAATTCAAATAAAATAAATCCAATATTGTATGCATGCACAATGACACCAAAAGATTTCAAACATTGCAAATAATAATCCAAAATGAGAATCTTGAAGGGACATGTGAAGAAATGAACAACATATCCATCTGAAAATTTAAACTGCAAACACCTGAACAGCTATTTCTTGTTTCACTGGCAGCTGGACAATACTATATATAAGGGTTAGAATTTTAAAGAAGCATTTAGTGTGTAAAAACAGTTTAATTTTCAAACATAGTAATACATATTTAATTTAATCTTTTACTGATTTAGAATTTTAGGTAAAAAATAGATAAATTATATATATATCAGGGATTTAAAACAATGAAAACCAAAACTATTTTCTTCCCTATCAATTTTTTAATAGAATAATCCTAGGTAAGAAAAAGTTCAGGAAAAAAGCATGCTGAAACTTTGGGTTAGTCGAATAAAAATCTTTACAGGTAGCATCAAGGTAGATTTAAATCTAACAATACCAACTGGTCAATTTAAAAGTCCCTATTGTGTTGTCAATTTTAAAAACAGGTTGAGCTATAGGTAAACTTTTACAGTAACACCTATAAGCAACTCACTGTAAAATTAAAAATAATACAAGACTAACAAAGGCCAGAGGCTCCTGACTTGGGACAGGCGCAATTTTTTTTTTGTTTAATTTTTTTTTTGTTTAATTTTTTTTTTTGGGGCCAGCTGAAGGATGCCTCCGGGTGCGGGAGTTTCTCGCTACATTGATGACCCATTGGTGGCCTTCGGATGTTGTCTGCTCTATGGTCGGGTTGTTGTCGCTTTGACACATTCCCCATTTCCATTCTCAATTTTATAATATGGCAGATTTTACAATAAGAAGGAAATATTGTTTTTTTGTATCCATCAAAAAAGCAATTGCTGAAACTGTGAAACAGACTGTGTAATGGAGTAATGCATTATGGTATTGAATAAAATGTGTCTTTCTGAGTAAATAAAAATAAAAATTACTCTGTGTTTGTGTTTTTTGTTAGAATTAGAGGATTTTCAATTTCAAAATATTGGACATGGAATAGACATCATGACCTACTTTACTGACATCCAGCTTATTTGGAGTGGAATTTTGAAGTATTATTTATAAGTGGAGCCTAATAACATGGACTTCTATTTTAATAAAAAGTCTTCTTTTGTGTTTTAATCATAACTTTAAGGCAGATTTTTATTGGTAAAGGCTAAAAAAGGTAATTTAATAATATTGTTGCTAACGTCACGTCTTTTCCGTCCATTGTGGTATGTCACGATCGCAATTTTCTTAATGGTTCTCAGACAGCCCATTGTAGTTATTTTTATCCCGGGTTTTATAAATAGCAATCATATTAAATTTGGATGACGTAAGGGGTTCAAAGGACTTGAGGAATCAATATCATTGGCTGTTTTATTTTTTGCGAACGTTACTGCTCGACGTTTCCGTCCAAATCAGTGTCACGTGAGCAACATATATTTAGATCTGTAACTCTCCTGTATAGGAGTTACGATATCGCCCTTTGCAGAAATAGATTTGGAGTCAGTTCCTTCACATGATGGGGAAGCAAAGAAGGTAAGTTGTATGTAATATCGTTACAAGAGGACCTTAAATGTATTCCGTCCACCAAAAAGACGTTCGCAACAAAATGTAATGTCATGATAGTAGATGTTGCTAATGTTACTATTACGAATTGGTTTCTTGTGTATTCATTTGATATAAAGTACACCTGCCAATGACATTCTGTATATTTAGAAATTCTAAACCAGACTGTACAATTTTATTACTCCAGGCGTATATTAAACATCACTGTGTGCATACATTTTAACTTTTAAAGATGTTGTTGCTCATGTGACATGTCCAAATGTCGCTAACGTTACTCATTTTTTGGTTTCTTGTGTATTCATTTGATATAAAGTACACCTGCAAATGACATTCTGTATATTTAGAAATTCTAAACCAGACTGTACAATTTTATTACTCCAGGCATATATTAAACATCACTGTGTGCATACATTTTAACTTTTAAAGATGTTGTTGCTCATGTGACATGTCCAAATGTCGCTAACGTTACTCATTTTTGTCTCTGTCACGTTAGCAACATGAAAGTAGGAGACAGAACACAATACTGTAAAATCTGCCATATACATGCCAACAGAACTATAATTCTTGTCACGTAGCTTAAGAAATGCCGCTACCTGAGTTTTTGTTTTATAAAAATTTACAACCAAACAGACCAAAATGTTCCCCATCTATCCCTTTCAACTTCTGCTTAATGCCCAGTACTCTCCGTAAGAACCTCAACTGCTGCCACCGCCTTCTTATAGCCCGGCAACCGTACCAAATCTAATATTTCATCGATTGGCAGCAATGGTTCTTTTTGGACGAACTTTTTTTTAAACTGTCTGGTTATATAGCAGAAACCACCCCCTCAACCACCTTGTACAGAAATATTAGCTTCTGTCTTAAGCGTCTTGTCTGTATGTTGTGTATTTTCAATTTGGTGAGACGCAACAATCTTCTCTGGATTTGTAGTCCCCGGTTATAAGTTTTGAAGGTTGTCGCTGTATTCTTTCAAGATTGTTGATGTTCGTAGATGTGTAGGGGTCCCATACTATTGACCATAACCCATTATTAACCTGACCAGTGAAATATATGCGGTTTCTTGCATTGGGATGGGCAATATCTCAAATTTCTAATCTGACAGGAATCCTAGTGTTGAGTTGGCCTTCTTGGCTTCGTTGGAAATATGAAAGGCCATTTTAGGTCTTCGTTTAGTTTTCTGGTTCCTTAAGACTTTATTACAAAATATTTCATATTCAATACAGTTTTGATATCTAGTATACATTAACTAAGTGACTTATTTAAAAAAATACTTCATTAAATTTGTTATGCAAAGTACAAATATGATATAAAACATTTTTTATCTTCATTACTCATGAGCCAAATAAATAAAGAATGTTCGCCCATTTGCTTCTTGTATTAAATAAGACATAAGACAATTTAATTATTTTCGGAAATTTTAATATTGAGATTATAATATTAAGGAATATCATACATTTAGTCAAAATTTTGAGACCCAGAACACTGTTTTTAGTATGAATTTTCCAGCTCAAAAAGCCTGTGACAGTAATATATTTGCGAGGTTGATTGGCTCGGAAGCCCATTCCAGCGACACATCTATGATACCTTAATACAAGAAGTGACACACCCTCCCATGTTTGGTGACGAGTAAAGTAAATATACATGTTTATTCAAGGTCACCCATTTGTGTCTATATTAAACTGAGTACCTGGTAGTCATGCCATATAAAACAAACAATATATAAATATCACATAGCCGAGAGGGTGATAGAGCAGATTGGTACCCAAGAAAAAAATGTCAAACGCGGCTAAGCCAAGGTTGACAATGCTTTTTCGAGGGGTGCCAATCTGCTCTATCACCCTCTCAGCTATGTAATATTCAATTTATTATACTGAATGTCCTATCATATTGTCTTTTACAGATGAATTGTATTTAAAAGTATTTTCTATGACATTATGGATATTAGAAAAATCAACAGAAGTGAAACAAGATGTTTTATTTTTTTCTATTTTGACAGTCAAATAATAATATCTGAGCCAAAACGTAGGACTTAAAAATTGTCTTTAATAACTTGATGTAAATTCAATTCATTGTCCTTTAAATTATCGATTTGTGATTGGTCTGGACGAGAGGGTGACATTAAAAAAAATTGTCACCCGCTCAGCCTTGTAATAGAATAAATTAACACCCTCGTATGAGCCAATTGATGATCAATTAACGTGAAGTCTAATAATGTATTTTATGTCTATTTGTTTCTATAATATGTATGTGCTCCTTATAATTGATTTAAATTAGTTAGGAATGTCTTCCTTGAATATGGAGGTGCTCCTACTTACAGAAGAAGAAACCGAGCGCCATCTGTCGTCATAATGATCGTTAGCATAATACAACGACAACATTTAACACTTTGACATTTCACACATCGACATTTCACGAATCGACAAGTTACAAGTTACAAAACATCAATACACAAAATGACAATTTACCGATAAAGAATTTTGAAATCACACAGTAACAAGTTACAAATTGACAATTTACGAACTAACAAATTTGAAATTACAAATATACAAGTTACAAACTGACAATTTAGGCATTAAGAATTTAGAAATTACACAGTTACAAATTACAAATTGACAAGTTACGAATTAAGAATTTTGATCCCGTTGGCTTTCCATAGTTTAAAGACTAGTTTTATAAAGCTACCCCACACACTTGAAAAAGCCACATTTTGCAAAAGCAAACAAACTTGTAACACATACAAAAAAATATATGACGTGGTGTTCAATTTACTTTTGTTCAAACCATGTCATATGTATGCAATTAAAACTGCTGTGGAAAATACATTGAACAGACATGACAGAGATCATCAAAATGCAAAAACACAATAGATTAAAGGATAAAACAAAGAAATAACTCAAGCCATTGACAAATTTATGTTTTTCAGGTCATGTCATCACATAAAAATATCAGGTGTGGACCATGTGAAAAAGGTAAAGTGAATGGTAAAGCTGATATCTGGTGTTATGACTGTGGTGAAGGATTGTGCTCTTCATGTGTAAGCCATCATGAAAGATTTAAATTAGCTCATGATCACAAGATCATTGATATTCAAGCCTTTAAACCTCCCTTTGGCTCTTATCAAACAAAATGTGAGACACATGGTCAACAGCTCAGACTTTACTGCCAAACCCATTTAATGCCTTGCTGTGATGAATGCATTTCTCAGAGTCATTTAAAATGTACTGGAATAAAGAGTTTAGCGAGTAAAGTGGAGAAAACCAATATTGAAAAATTAAGGGTATCTGCAGAAAAAAATATAAACTCAACCTTAAATTTCCTGGGTAAACTTGCTAACAACAAATCAGAAAACATAAATAGAGGAGAGCAACAGTACAGAGGCATAAAGCAATCAATAAGTAAAATACGGATGGAAATAAATAAAAATTTGGACAACTTAGAAAGGACAATATGCAAAGACGCAGATACTGTATGGGGTCAGGAGAAATCAAAAGTAACAGGTTTCATAAGGGAAATTGAAGTTAAACAGAAAAGCTTAAAGGAAATGAAAGATAGATTATATACATTTACAAAACCAGCATCGACACTCCAATCATTTCTTGGAATAAATCAGATTAACCAGGAAATGCATCAATGTCAGCTATATTTTGAAGAACAGAATGAGGCAATTAGAGATGTTGACATCAAGCTCAAGCAAAATGATGAGATAAAACAGATTCTAAGCAAAGTCCAATCATTAATGTCCTTCGGAGAAATAACCTTGGGGAAGGAAACAAGTATAAAAAGGAAACCAATCGTAGAATTACAAGAGCAACCAAACATAAAAAACATGGTGATGAATATTGAATCGGAGAAACAGATCAACTTAAAGAGCATTACCAGTATTAGTGATTTGATTCATTTGATGGATGGAAGAGTTATAATAGTTGAACAGTATGGAAAAGTTCACATACTTTCTTCGGATTACAAAGATCAGAAACGGCTAACAACATCTGATGGAGCCTGGAGTGTCACAGAAATGAAACAGGACACTATTGCTGTAACTTATCCTCTTGAGAAGACCATTATTATGTTCGATTTAAAGACGAAAACCCATTTTAAAGTTATTACATTAGAAAAATCATGTTGGGGTTTATATTTCTCTAATAACACTCTCTTTGTAGGCTTGGCTCGGGATGAAATTCGGATTATAGACCTGGGAGGAAAAACACTGAAGTCTATAGGATTCTCTATGCATGAAAAATTACAACTGTGTCATCTACTTTACTGTAATGACAGAGTGATCTTTAGTGACTATCATGGTAAAGCAGTTACCTGTATTGACGGATCAGGTAAACAGATCTGGCGATATAAACAGAATTTATCAGGACCAAAGGGACTTTGTTTTGACACTTATGGTAATATTATTGTAGCAGACTGCATTTCTGAAAAAATAATAGTAATATCAAAAGATGGACAGGATAGTAAAGTGCTGCTTACTAAAGAAGATGGACTAGAAATGCCTGGGTTTATTAGTTTTAATAAGTCATCTGGTTTTATTTGTCATGACTTAGGCATGAACTTTACAAAAGTTCATTTATTCTATAAATGAATCTGTCCGTGAAAACTAAGCACATTTCTTGCTGGTAGAATTGAAATTGCAGATTAATCTTAAAAACTTTGAGAAGACTTGCAGGCAAAAATAGAAAATATTTTTTTTACATACAGTACGGAATACATTATTAAGAAAATTATGTTACAGTACATTTACATTTTCAACAGCAACAATTTGTCTTTGTCAAAAATAGAAATTGTATAATGTTGATCCTTACTGTATTTTTAGCACATATTTTCAAAGTTTTTTTTTTATGGAATTCCATAGAAATTCTTGTCCTATTCAGTATTCCATGTATTCATACATTTCAACTGACAATTTTCTTTTAAATTCCACAGACATAGTATTGTATATATATGGTAACTTTTATGACATGTATGAACCCTTTTGTCATGTTTGTGTACATTTGCAGAATTTTTCCAAGATACATACATGTATCAATATCAATTAACGTCCTTGTAAAGAACATCTGTCTACATTTGTTAAGACCCATACAAATGGTTTTTATTTATCAGGGGTCATAAATCATGGGATGTCTGCTGGTATGCATGGGCTTTTGGGATTTTTTTTTTTTTAATCCTTTTCAAACTACCTAGATATTGGTAAAGTAATTTTTCCTGATTAAAATATGATGCTTGCATATTATAAATTTGTATTCTCTTGCTCCTAAATATCAGGGGTGCGTATTGGCCTCCCCTGTTCGTCTCTCATTCTGGATTTGAAAAAAGTACTGTAAAGTGTATACGCGCTATATGCAGTTAATCAAAAACCAAGGTAATGATGAAAACTGTGACAGTGTTGCTTTAACTGTTTACCACAGCTTGTTATACATGTATCTAAAGGATCAGATTTATTTTGTACATGTACTGCACTGAGGGGGATAGGACCTTTATCGGGACTCCGGGATTGAGTGTTTTTAAGCTCGGGATTTCAGAATTCTTTTTTCAAATTTCGGGATGTCGGGATTTAAATTTCTTTACCTGATCTATGCACTGATATCCACTATCCTAGACCTACACACTTTTCTCCAATATACATGGAATAAGACTTACATTTCCCAACTAGGGGCCCAACCTTTTTATATTAAATTTAGGATCAGCACTATTGCCAAATTTCATTAGCATTGGCAATTAATTAACTTGCTTATATCTTTTCCCCTGATATTTCATTTTTTATCTAATTGAAATTACTTTAAATATGTATACTTTTGAAGATTCAATGTCTGAGAGAAGTTGTTCCTACACTGTCCCAGGATAGGGGAAGGTTTGGTGCCACTAAACATGTTTAACCCTGCCATATTCTGTATACATGTGCTTGTCCCAACCAGTCTTGAGCCTGTAATTCAGTGCAGTTGTCATTTGTTGCTGTATATCATGTTTGTTTTTCATTATTCATGTTATCGATACATGTACATATATCATTGTATATATATATAATTCAGTACACTGGTTTACTTGTTTGAATTGTTTTACATTAGTCATTTCTGGGTGTTTTACAGCTTACAATGCTTAAGTATTTTGCTCATTGTTGCAGACCGTACAGTGTCATGTAGATGCTAACTTCTGTCAACTGTGCACTGGTGAATGAATTAAACTTAATATGCAGTAACAATGATTGTCATCAGAAATACAGAGTCCCAAAGTGGGTGTGTTGATTAATTCAACTATGTTCATTATACTAAGTTTTTTATATGTCACATTTGCATTTTGAGGTGGAACAAACTATTTAATAATACTGGGAATATACTAAAGTGGTGTAATTTTATTGTTTATCATTCATGCACCATATTACATATTTGCTTATGTTGTTGGCCTAGCACTAATGCAACATATTTATCTTTTATTTTTATTTTACATTAAATATTGTATTTCTAAGTGTCAGAACTATAAAATTTACTTCAAATTTAATACAAATATTATTTCCTTTTTATTTTAATATTTCTTTATCCTTCATTACTTACATACTTTATAAACATATGAATATTACTAATATAACTGTGTAGTGATATCAATTTTTGTGTCATTGTTCTATGGTAAAAAAATTGTATTTTTGTTTTTCATTTTAGCTAATGTGTTTTGTCTATAATATATGCCTTTTTAGCTCACCTGGCCCAAAGGGCCAAGTGAGCTTTTCTCATCACTTTGCGTCCGTCGTCGTCCGGCGTCCGGCGTCCGTAAACTTTTACAAAAATCTTCTTTTCTGAAACTACTGGGCCAAATTTAACCAAACTTGGCCACAATCATCATTGGGGTATCTAGTTTAAAAATTGTGTCCGGGGACCCGCCAAAATAATCAAGATGGCCGCCATGGCTAAAAAAAGAACATAGGGGTAAAATGTATATTTTGGCTTATAACTCTGAAACCAAAGCATTTAGAGCAAATCTGACATGGGGGTAAAATTGTTTATTAGGTCAAGATCTATCTGCCCTGCAATTTTCAGATGAATCAGACAATGGGTTGTTGGGTTGCTGCCCCTGAATTGGTAATTTTAAGGAAATTTTGTCCGTTTTCGGTTATTATCTTGAAAGTTATTATAGATAAAGATAATGTATTAGATTTTAGCGAGAGAAATTTATGTATTACTGAAAAATTATTACACCAGGGTTTTCGATATCACAAACTGGTCAAAACATTTACTAAATTTTATCACCGGTATAAGGAAATAATTCGTAAATATAACTCAACATGCAGACATCTTATACGTTCAGGTATTTCACATCCAAAATTTTATGGAAATATTCTTTATAAAGCACAAAAATGTCAGTATTCTCCTCAGAAACTAACAAAACCTTTAAATAGACTTATTAAAAGGGGATATAGTTACGATACTGTTGTCAGGTCATTAAAGATTGCATATTTTGGCTTTAACATTGATTCACTGATAGGGTCTTTGCATCGGAACTAAACCCATTTATTTCTTAAAAAAAACAGTTGTTGGCATGACACGGGTTATGTTCTTCTCATATATTTTATGATAGTATGATACTAAACCCCTAACGGGAGGGATTGTACCTGATATTCATATGATGAAGACATAATCTTTCAATCAGTTTAATTGAGGTCTGGAGCTGGCATGTCAGTTAACTGCTAGTAGTCTGTTGTTATTTATGTATTATTGTCATTTTATTTATTTTCTTTTGTTACATCTTTTGACATCAGACTCGGACTTCTCTTGAACTGAATTTTAATGTGCGTATTGTTATTGTTTTACTTTTCTACATTGGCTAGAGGTATAGGGGGAGGGTTGAGATCTCATAAACATGTTTAACCCCGCCGCAATTTTGCGCCTGTCCCAAGTCAGGAGCCTCTGGCCTTTGTTAGTCTTGTATGATTTTAAATTTTAGTTTCTTGTGTATAATTCGGAGTTTAGTATGACGTCCATTATCACTGTACTATTATGCATATTTTAGGGGCCAGCTGAAGGACACCTACGGGTGCGGGAATTCTCGCTACATTGAAGACCCATTGGTTGCCTTCGGCTGTTGTTTGCTCTATGGTCGGGTGGTTGTCGCTTTGACATATTCACCATTTCCTTTCTCAATTTTAAACTTTAAACAGCAATTATGTTCAACAAAGTAAGATCTACAAATAAGTCAACGTGATCAAAATGATCAGTTGACCCCTTAAGGAGTTATTGCCCTTAATAGTCATTTTTTACCAATTTTTCATAAATTTTTGTTCTCTTTAACAAAAATCTTCTCCTCTGAAACTACTGGACCAAATTTAACGAAACTTAGCCAAAATCATAATTAGGGTATCTAGTTTAAAAACTGTGTGCGGTGACACAGCCAACCAACAAAGATGGCCGCCATGGCTAAAAATAGAACATAGGGGTAAAATGTAGATTTTGGCTTATAACTCTGAAACTAAAGCATTTAAAGCAAATCTAACAAGGGGTTAACTTGTTTATCTAGTAAATATCTATCTGCCCTGAAATTTTCAGATGAATTGGACTACTGGTTGTTGGGTTGCTGCCCCCCCCCCAAGGGTAATTTGTAAAGAAATATGGCCGTTTTTGGTTATTATCTTGAATACTATTATAGATAGAGATAAATTGTAAACAGCCATTATGTTCAGCAAATTAAGATCTACAAATAAGTCAACATTACCAAAATGGTCAGTTGACCCCTTAAGGAGTTATTGCCCTTTATAGTCATGTTCTAACATTTTTCATTAATTTGTTAAATTTTGGTAAGTTTTTACAAAGTTTTTTCTCTGTAACTAAAAGTCCAAGTTCATTACAGATAGAGCAAATTGTAAGTAACAAAAATGATCAGTAAAGTATGATCTACAAACACATCACCATCACCAAAACACAATTTTGTGATGAATCAATCTGTTTCCTTTGTTTAATATGCACATAAACCAAGGTGAGCGACACAGGCTCTTAAGAGCCTCTAGTTGTGTTTCTTTGTTACATATGATGTGTACGACTCTAGATCTGTACATCCCATCATTGTGTTATTGCGCTGTGATTAATTTTTGAATGCTTGTCTGATTTCTGCTGATGTTCTTTGTCTTTAATTGTTTGTTTTCATAGTGATTAAGATTATATCACAATATTCATAATTCATGTATTCTTATTTTTGACATTTTTAACCTAATTTACGAAGAAAAATCAGTTATTATTCCCCTACCGACGAAGTTGAAGTCCGACAAATCAGTTCTCCACACTTTTTTTCTTATAGATATTGATTTGATATTTAGTATATTGTTTATCATGACAAGTTACAGATCCGTTAGGCAGCAACCATTTGATTTTCGGGGGGGGGGGGGGGGGGGGGGGGCTATGTTTTTTTTTGGAAAAAAAAGTTTGTTTCCAGTTTTTGGAGAAAAAAATAATTTGTTTTTGATTCTGAGAAAAAAAAAATGTTTGTTTCACCCTCAGCTGCCACTATATGTAATGCTGAAATTGAAAGAAAAAAAATTGTTTTCGACTTGTCGCGAAAAAAATTTGTCCAGAAAAAAACCCCATAGCCCCCCACCCAGAAAATCAAATGGTTGCTGCCTTATGATAATTTTGTTCAGAGTTATATATGGTCTTTGGACTTAGAAAATTTTCTCAAATACAACATATATTTGGTTTCCCACATGCTTGAAGATATTGATTTGATAATTGGTTCATTGTTTCATCATGACAAGTTACAGATCAAGTTGACTTTTGTTCTGTTTTGATAATATAGTGCAGAGTATTGGTCCCTACCCTCAAAAATTCAATCAAATATTCGGTTTTCCACACTTTGTTTCGTCATGCCTGATGATTAAGATTTGATAATTGGTATTCTCCACACCTTTTTTGCTTGAAGATATTGATTTGATTTTTAAAAGTATACAGATTTATCATGACATGTAACAGACAAAATTAAACTTTGTTTTGCGCAAAGTTATGGTCCTTCGCCTTAGAAAATTAACTAAACTAATCAGTTTTCCACACTTTCTGGTAAAGCTAAGAGATCTTGACTTGATATTTGTTATTTAGGTTACACCACGACAAAGTATAGCTCAAGTTAGCATATCGGCTGGGGGGCCTGGGCCCCCTTTTATGGCTAAAATTTTGGTTGATTATATAGTGAATCACTGAAGCATGACTGGAGCCGCCCCCCTTAGGTCAGTCAGCAGTCAGTTGCAGATCTAAATTAATTAGTTTGTGACAAATGAATGAAAAATATTGGGAATTATTAATTATATATATATAAAGTTTGATAACAGTAATTAAGCATTTAAAATAAGTTTTACCTGTTAATAGATAACAAAGCATTTGGTAAATATCAATTGTAATTGGAGTTACTGATTTATTGGAAAATTTTATGTTTCCCAAGTGTTAATGATAAGATCTGTATGACAGTATAAATAAAGTTTAAAATTTACTGTTCATTATTAGACATTTTGAAGATGATTACAGTTAAGTTTTGTAGATTTTAATAGATATTGTATTAATGATAAATGATATTTTAGATTTTTTATCTTCTTTTGTAAATTGTTTAAAGAATTTAATATTATGTTATTCAGATAAACTTATTTTCTGAATGATATATATATACAGTCTGCAAAAAGTTAAGCACCTAATATTTTTATTGCATGGAAATTTATTAATTTAAAAAAAATCACTATTCCTTGAAAAAGAGAAAACATTCATGTAGCAATTTTTCTAACATATACCATAAACAAACCATAAACTTAAGATTGGCTAGTTTGGTCACTTGTGCAGGTTCTGTGCATTAAAATTGTGTGTTCATAGAAATAGTGCAAATTACACAAACCAGAAACAGAATTCAAGTTTCACTGCCATTTTATTTTTTAAAAACAGTCTTGTCTTCCAGCTTCGATGGTCATTAGCCCGTTTAAACCTGATAATACAGTGCCTGACTGTTAGTGCAGGTCTCTTGACAATACGAATTGCTCTTAAGTTGCATCTATGAAGTTGATAGACCAATTTTCAAACAATAACACGTGGATGGCGGGAGAAAATGGACTAGCTTTAGCACGCCAAGTAGTTAAAAAGGGTCTTCCAGACCTTGGTCTATCATTTACAGTTGCTGTGTCAACATGGCGTAAAAGTATGACAATGACAGTGTGATTATCATTAAAATGGTTACCCATGACCCTAGTGCTCCAACCAGCATTTGACATGCCAATGTCTTGCCAACGTTCTGTCAAAGATAACTTACGTCTTGCCATATTTCATAATTTCTTGATGAAGGTCAAATTTCACCTGGACAATAGTAAATGATTTAAAGGTTTCAAAACAATGTATTTGTAAAAGTACAGATGACCTTTAAAAAAAAGTGTTTGACTGGTTTATAGGAGTTCAATCTTTTAAATTGAAATGAATTTTCTTATTGTATGTTCAAGGCAATTCATAACACCTAACATTAAGGTTTGTTTTTGGAAAAGTTCGCATCTATAATTATGTGGTGCTAAACTTTTGGCAGACTGTTATGAACCAAACTCCTGTTCAAACTAAGCGTAGTTTGTCTATTAATAAAGTTGAATAAACATATATTTAGATTACTGATTTTGTGTCTAGTTTTCTAGCTGATCCAAATCAAAGTCCTAAATTTTGCAGTTTTAAACAAGATTTTTGATGGAAAAATTGGTTATTGATTTGTAGATGTACAGCAGACAGCTGCCAAACTTGGATGAACTTTTTTACGCCTGTCAAATGTTTTTTTTATGAAGTGAATTCCTTTAAAAACTAAAAGTTTATATTAATTGTATTTTAATAGATATATGAAGATGTGGTGTGAGTGCCAATGAGACAACTCTCCATCCAAATAACAATTTAAACAAGAGTGCACACGCTGAAATGTCTCGCCTTCTATACTAATCATTGATATTATGTTGATAGTACTAAGTATAAAGTTAAGCTTTATAACAACTGTCACATAAACTTAACATTAACCAAGATAACTAAACAAAAACCAATGAACCTTGAAAATGAGGTCAAGGTCAGATGAACCATGCCAGGCAGACATGTACAACATATATAGTTGACCTATTACTTATAGTTTAAGAAAAATAGACCAAAACACAAAAACTTAACACAGTGTAATCAACCGTGAAAATGAGGTCACGGTCAAATAAAACCTGCGCAACTGACATAAAGATCTATTGCATATAGTATGAGAAAAACAGACCAAAACACAAAAATTTAACTATAACCACTGAACCATGAAAATGAGGTCAAGGTCAGATGACACCTGTCAGTTGGACATGTACACCTTACAGTCCTTCCATACACCAAATATACTAGCCCTATTGCTTATAGTATCTGAGATATGGACTTGACCACCAAAACTTAACCTTGTTCACTGATCCATGAAATGAAGTCGAGGTCAAGTGAAAACTGTCTGACAGACATGAGGACCTTGCAAGGTACGCACATATAAAATATAGTTATCCTATTACTTATAATAAGAGAGAATTCAACATTACAAAAAATTTGAACTTTTTTCTCAAGTGGTCACTGAACCATGAAAATGAGGTCAAGGACATTGGACATGTGACTGAGGGAAACTTAGTAACATGAGGCATATGTATACAAAGAATGAAGCATCCAGGTCTTCCACCTTCTAAAATATAAAGCTTTTAAGAAGTTAGCTAACACCGCCACCGCCATAGCCGCCGGATCACTATCCCTATGACGAGCTTTCTGCAACAAAAGTTGCAGGCTCGACAAAAAGTAAACCATTATAGGTCAATGTACGGCCTTCAACACGGAGCCTTGGCTAACAACAAGCTATAAAGGGCCCCAAAATAACTAGTGTAAAACCATTCAAACGGGAAAACCAACGGTCTAATCTATATAAAAAAACGAGAAACACGTAAAAATTACATAAACAAACGACAACTACTGTACTCAGATTCCTGACTTAGGATAGGTGCAAACATTTGCAGCGGGATTAAATGTTTTAATGGTAATGCATATATTTAGATTTCTGGTTTAAATTTAATTTCATTAAAATTTGAATTCTTGGGGTTCTTTGATATGCAGATTCCAAAATGTGTTAGTTGTTAAATCATATCTAATTTCAATGATTATAATTTGAAAATAGATATATATTACATCATATCTAATTTTAGACAAGAGTGCACACGCTGAAATGTCTCGCCTTCTATACTAATCATTGATATTATGTTGATAGTCCTAGGTATAAAGCTAAACTTTATTACAACTGTCACATAAACTTAACATTAACCAAGATAACTAAACAAAGACCAATGAACCTTGAAAATGAGGTCAAGGTCAGATGAAACATGCCAGGCAGACATGTACAGCTAACAATGCTTCTATACAACATATATATTTGACCCATTACTTATAGTTTTAAGAAAAATAGACCAAAATACAAAAACTTAACACTGTGCAATGAACTGTGAAAATGAGGTCACGGTCAAATAAAACCTGCGTGACTGACATAAAGATCATAAAATATTTCCATACACCAAATATAGTTGACCTATGGCATATAGTATTAGATAAAAAGCCCCAAAACTCAAAAACTTAACTTTGACCACTGAACCATGAAAATGAGATCAGGGTCACATGACATCTGCCCGCTAGACATGTACACCTTACAATCATTCCATACAACAAATATAATAGACCTATTGCATATAGTATGAGAAAAACAGACCAAAACACAAAAATTTAACTATAACCACTGAACCATGAAAATGAGGTCAAGGTCAGATGACACCTGCCAGTTGGACATGTACACCTTACAGTCCTTCCATACACCTAATATACTAGCCCTATTGCTTATAGTATCTGAGATATGGACTTGACCACCAAAACGTAACCTTGTTCACTGATCCATTAAATGAGGTCGAGGTCAAGTGAAAACTGTCTGACAGACATGAGGACCTTGCAAGGTACGCACATATCAAATATAGTTATCCTATTACTTATAATAAGAGAGAATTCAACATTACAAAAAATTTGAACTTTTTTTTCAAGTGGTCACTGAACCATGAAAATGAGGTCAAGGACATTGGACATGTAACTGACGGAAACTTCGTAACATGAAGCATCTATATACAAAGTATGAAGTATCCAGGTCTTCTACCTTCTAAAATATAAAGCTTTTAATAAGTGAGCTAACGCCGCCGCCGCCTCCGCCGCCGGATCACTATCCCTATGTCGAGCTTTCTGCAACAAAAGTTGCAGGCTCGACAAAAACTATCTGTTTATAACTAATTCATATTGAGTAATTTCCCTTCGAACAGAAAATTATATGGATAAAACTAAACTGTGTTGGGGGCTTCATACTTTTTTTCTTCCAGATTTTTAAAAATGGCTTTAAATTTTAGCAAATTTTGTTTTCAGTCCATTTTCATTGAACTAGAACACATTTTTGTTTAGGTACCAGCTGAGGCCCTCCTCCGGTGCAGGATTTTCTCCCTTAGTTGAAGATCCATTGGTCAGGCATTCAACTGTTTTTGTGCTCTTTAGTGGGTTGTTGTCTATTTCACACATTTTCCATTTCTCTTAATTTTATATGAATTTTGTTGTTTGTTGTATTAGAGGTACAGACAGAGGTAGACTTTTACTGTTCCAGCCACTGGGCTAGCCTTGAGGACAAAAGTGTTAAAATTTTATTAGC
The DNA here is from genome assembly GCF_965363235.1 of Mytilus galloprovincialis. Taxonomy (NCBI): domain Eukaryota; kingdom Metazoa; phylum Mollusca; class Bivalvia; order Mytilida; family Mytilidae; genus Mytilus; species Mytilus galloprovincialis. The sequence continues at coordinate 41,535,274 of NC_134851.1, read as the reverse complement.
CATTTATTATATATTCATAAGCAATATATATTGTATTCATATATGAAATTAATATACACATGTTTTACAATTAATAACTTTATACACAGAAAATTGTCTTTAAGACAAACAAAACAATTTATAAATAAATAAATAAACATACAATATGCATCTATTATTACGATACTTAACAAAATGAATTCATTTTTATTAACAACTAGCAAAATTTGCATAAACATTAACAATTTCTGCATATGATGCTACATGTACATTAAATTAGGAAAAGATTAAAAAATAATTGAAATAATACTTGGTTTAAACTTCTACTGTGGGCAAATCTTAAAATTGTTTTTAGACGTCATAAATTTTTAACATAAAGCAGGTTTTGTTGAATAAAATTCAAACTTTAATTACAGTTAAAATTGCTGATGAATCATGTATTATTTCAAATAAACTAAACTTTATTTTACAAGAATTTCAGAAATAATAGCAATTGCATTTACATGTCTTGAACCACATAAAATCACTTATATACAAACAGTATAATATATGTCCTAACACTATCATAAACATTATCTCTGATTTAATCCATATATACTTGGTGATGACTGATGTCAAGTGATGCACAAAAAATTGATAAAAATTATTCTTATTTACTACCACCATACAACATGTTTTAATGTGTATAAATTTGATAAATTACAAAAGAATGTCCACAAATTATTACAGCCTGACAGAAGCTACAATACAGCTATTATAATATCAGACTTTTGAAATATCATTTGATATTAAAGTTACTTTCTTTGTTTTCACTGTTTTAACATACAATTATTAATGATATTACTTTGCTTGCAATCAACATGACACAAAACAAAAATCATTACAAGACAATAACTCCAGTATAAAATGTATTGTTTATTTGTTACATGGCCAACATCTATACTAAATGCTCTAAAAGTAGCTTGCTCTCCTCTAGTTTCTGAGGTTCTGGGTTCTTTTCTAGTCTATCCTCTGTTGCCTGAGGTTCTCTGAGATTGTTCTATTCTGGGCAAGTTGAAACTAGACTTTAAAATTGGTATTTTCTGTTATTTGGCTAAGCTCACATTATAAGGAGTAAGAAAAAAAAAAGACTGTTTAGCTCAAAAACAGAATATAAAAGGATAACAGCCTTCAACCATGATAACCATGTTGGTTGGTTGGTAAAAATAAATACACATTATAGATGCCCCAAGTTTAAATCTCTGTAAATTTCATTTTTATGGTTCAAATGGTATTGCATGACAAGGTTTTGAACATAAACAAATCTAACAATAATAGCTTATGTTAAACTATGGTTATATTCATAGCTCACATGATCTATAGGCCATAAAAACATGAGATGCAAACATTTTACCAATAAAATTTCAGTAAAACATCACATTCTAACATTAGATGCAGATGCAATGGACATTCTTTAGTCATATAAAAATTACTAAAATTTTGTTCTTGAATATCCAGTTTCTTCTAACAAATACACATACTAGATATCCTAAGGTTAAGTTTGATTGCTATATTTCAAGTGGTTTTGAATGACAAGATTTTGAACAAAAAAATGATAAAAACAACAGCTAATGTGAGGTGATGATAAACTCAAGCCATATGAACACAAAATGAAAACATTCTTACCCGAAAAATTCAATAACAATTCACATTCTAACATTAGATGCTGATGCAATGGACATTCTTTAGAGGTAAACAAATTAATAATATCTTGTTCTTCTATTGTCCCTTAACAATAAATAATTCACACAATCATGACAATGGCAAGATAATAAGCACAAATAATACAGCTTGATATATAAATATTTAAAATTTGTTGCCATTTTCATATTTCTTGATTTCTCTATTATGTCACTTCTACAGACTAATTAGTGTGTTGGTATTTTCTCATTCTGGATTTGGTAATAACAAGCCTGAAAATGAGATATAACAATTGACTTGTTAGTAACATATTCGTTTGTATGTCTAGTACTACTGTTCAAAGAAGATACTGAAAAGACTGCGCTTCAGTTGAAGAAATTTACCAAAGGAATGTATCTAACCTCAGAATACTTGTCATTTATGTTATATAACAGATTTTATTTGTGTCACAATTTTTGTCTTTCTGAATAATATTATAGGATTAAACGTCTTTTTAAAGGAAGTTATTGTTGTATAAACTCTACCAATTCACTCACAGACAAGGACTTTTATAATATGTTTGTGAGTGACTTGGTCCAGTTTATACACCAATAAATTCCTATAAAAAGGCGTTTAATCCTTATAATTCTTTAAAATTGGAAATAGGGAAAACATGTTTTCACACTCATAACCTTTATTCCACGTAAGTTGTATATTTGTGTCATTGAATAGGCCTGGCGCATGAATTTATTTGTTGGCTTATTCAAAAATATATACTCCTTGAAATTTGCAATCTGATAAAAATAAACTAAACGAATCTTTTTGTTTTTGTTATTTTATTTAACGATTAATGTGCAGTGAAATAAATTTTGTTAACGTCTGTGTTATTATCGCCGCCATCTTGGTTACATTGGTTACGAAAAGAAGTTCGGTCAACACTGTCTATAAAAAAATAACCAACGTCAAGATCAACTACCGGAAGTCCTCTCAACCAATCATATCATTTTAATGTGCGTATTGTTATGCCTTTACTTTTCTGCATTGGCTAGAGGTATAGGGGGAGGGTTGAGATCGCATAAACATGTTTTACCCCGCCGCAATTTTGCACCTGTCCCAAGTAAGGAGCCTCTGACCTTTGTTAGTTTTTTAATTTTAGTTTCTTGTGTACAATTTGGAGTTCAGTATGGCGTTCATTATCACTGAACTAGTATATATATTTGTTTAGGGGCCAGCTGAAGGACGCCTCCGGGTGCGGGTATTTCTCGCTGCATTGAAGACCTGTTGGTGACCTTCTGCTGTTGTCTGCTTTATGGTTGGGTTGTTGTCTCTTTGACACATTCCCCATTTCCATTCTCAATTTTATATCAACATATTCCCAAATATGTTGATCATATAAGAATTATTCACTATTGGTAGATACACATCTATGCGATATGTAAACATGTAAACATATAGAGTAAGCAACTTCAGTTTTCATGCACAAAAAACACAACAGACTTCTTTCATTGATGGCCTTATAAAATTATAAAAAAAACACAAACACTTTGAACATTTAAAATACAAAGGTTTTCTACCTCAGGAATAGATTACCTTAATACCTGTTTTTGGCAAAACTTTTAGGAATTTTTGGTCCTCAATGCTCCTTAACTGCATTCTTTATTTGGCCTTTTAAACTTTTTTTATTCAAGCGTCACTGACAAGTTTTTTTGTAGATGAAATGCACATCTGGCAAAAATCAAAAATTTCATTCCAGGTATTTATGAGGAGATTATTTCAAAGATTTAAAAAAAAAAATTAATACATCAATTGACTGACAAGGCAAACTTACATAAAGAGTTGTGAACATTATTCCAAGTTCTCCGTTCTCTAAATATCTTTCCATCAAATCATCAATAAAATGTACTTCAGCTCCAAGATGCCTGATTTTAGACCTCACAACCACATACTGGAAGATTGGAAAAAGTTCATCCATACACCATATGTGCTCTTCCCCTAAAGTTGTCTGAACAGTCTAAAAAATACATAACAACCTGATTAAAGTATAGATCTTAGTGTCCACATTTGGCTTCATGAATTTTGTGGTTACAAAACATACATAAAACCAACATAACACTATTGAATTTTTCATATTTTGTCTGAAAAAAGAGGGCCCTCATGGGGTTTTTGATTATGTGATTACTTGGCCGTTTTTTTTAATGATTATTTGATTATTAAGCCAAATATTTCATGATTATTTGATTACCTAGGACTGTATTTTTAGTTTATGATTATTTGATTACTAAAGATAAGCAAATATTTAATGATTATGTGATTATATTGGCAAAAAAATGGTGATTATGTGATTACTAGGACCCCCCATGAGGGGCCTCAAAAAAAGTACCATATACATGAGAAGCTGTATAAAGTATAGACATGAGTTCATCATTGTAGACAAATGATGACTTTATGTGACATAATAAGATTCCTGCTCCGTTGTGTAACTGTCTCCTTGTCACAAATCCTACGTGATATCATGTTCTATTCATAGATCCCTTAAGCTTATCATGTTCTATTCATAGATCCCTTAAGCTTATCATGTTCTATTCATAGATCCCTTAAGCTTATCATGTTCTATTCATAAATCCCTTAAGCTTATCATGTTCTATTCATAGATCCCTTAAGCTTATCATGTTCTATTCATAGATCCCTTAAGCTTATCATGTTCTATTCATAAATCCCTTAAGCTTATCATGTTCTATTCATAGATACCTTAAGCTTATCATGTTCTATTCATAGATCCCTTAAGCTTATCATGTTCTATTCATAGATCCCTTAAGCTTATCATGTTCTATTCATAGATCCCTTAAGCTTATCAGGTTCACTAACAACTATAAATGTATAAACCAGGAACATTGAATGGTTAATAATTACACTGTATACCACATATAAGATTGTTAAGGATTGATAGGTAGATAACAACTGTGTTGTTCACATGCTCTATATCATAAATATACAACTTATAGAAATTTTTTAATCAAAACAAATTCAAATATTTAATCAACTTATGGTTCCCGGATTTTAGCTTTGCAATATATTTTTAAGAAGTTAATGCTTCTTTTTTACAGTTACACCTGTTTAAAATTTTCTATTTTAGCATGTGTTGTATTTTAGTGTACCAGGTCAGTTTGCGGGACTGCAAAAAATCATTTTATGAAAATTGCAACGAGTGAGGTTTTCCAAAAGTAAAACTGGCATTTTAATCTTTAAAACACTATTTGTATATACCATTTCCTGTAATCGCAATTAATTTTGTTATTTGTCCAACAATTGTGATTAGAAAGTGGGTCTCATTGGGGTCTAAGCATGACATGGGATTGCCGATTTTTTGTAAGCGGGACACGTGAAATTCAAATTGTTGTGGCATGAAAACAGGAAATGAGGTCTAGCGTGACCCGGGAAATGAAAAAAAAAATGAGAATTTCTTACGTACATAGTGTAAGCGGGATACAGGAACCTGACAAAACAGTAAGCGGGATCTGGGATCAGAACCCCCCAATGAGACCCCCTAGAAATGTTCATATATTTTTTTTATTTTCAGTTTACTAAATGACATACCTCAGTTATTTCTGTAAAAGAGTCTCTTATTACTTGTAACTTTTCTTTTGGACTAAAGGCAGTACTGAAATATATGATAAAACATTTAGAATTCCTGGATCAAGTGATATTGAACAAGTTCATGATATTCATTCAAATAAAAAAAAAATTGTTTAGCATTAAATTATTCTTAGATACTTTTTACTTAAGGAATAACAGTACTGTAGTTGAAGAGTTGCCACTGTCAAATGTAAAATGCAGTTTTACTGGCGATGCGTAGCAGAGACAGTAAAACGGAGATTTGCGACCGTCAAATCAAAATTGACAGTGGCAACTCTTCAACTACAGTACTGTTATATCGATTCTAATGCATTACAAAAAGAAAAGTACGATAAAACTTTAAAAAAACGTCTAAATTTGACAAATAGAAAAAAATCCGTGAAACTTCATGAATTATTTTTGCACAAAGACGTCATGGCTAAACGTGACGTCATACAAATGAAAACTTACAAACTGGAGGTTATTATGTTACCTGTACGCTTCAAATTAGGAAAAAATAACTTTAAAACGGCGAATTCGAGGTAGGTGTTGTTTTATTTTCGATTATATAGTAGTAATCGAACATATGTTGATTCAGTCAATTCAAAATGGCGGGTCCCTCCTTAGTTACGCCTGGTCAACTGTGGATTTGACGGCAACTTTTAGCCAATGAAAAAAATTGTTACATACAAATTGCATTAGAATTGCCATTTGATTGTCTCCATAATCATTTTATGTTTTATCTCGGTTCTTTATTGTTATTTAATTTAATTATGACATAAAATCTCGAACTATGAAAAGAAACCTGTTCACATTATTTTCCAATGAAATTTCCATTGTAAACAAATAAACAAGGATCTGGATGGGGTTTCTTAATTTATGTATTGTTTATCTTTTTAGGCAATTTTTGTATTCTTCATATTTTCTGCCTTTTTTCTGTCCTTTGGCCCAACATTCTCTACTCTGTCAAACCCAACTTAAATCTGACATACTGACCTGATTTGTTGAAGTCTTTCTATTGCAATAACATAACAATGGTCCCTTATGTTTGACAATGAGGAACTTCTCTTGCTGAAAAAACTTTCATCTAACAACCAAAACTTCCTGAAGAAATAAAATGAAAATTTTTAAAGGGAGGTAAGTCATGATACTATTACAATTTAACAAAATATAACTGACATATTAAACTCGATTTACAGCTTAGACTATGTGAAAGCAAACGAGTAATACTTTTCCATTTTAAAACCATCCTACTTGCCACAGTTTATTTTCATTTCCCAATCATACAGTATGGATGCTAACCTGAAACCTGAAACAATTAATTCTTTACATCAGAAACAGTCCTTTCCCCTCTCCTCCCCCCCAAAAAACGACCCAAAAACTGATACCTGACACAACAAACAGCACTAATTTGGATTAAAAAAATCTTCTGAGCCTGATTAATTATGTTATATATTCATTGACACAGATAAGAAATTATTTTTCAATGGTCACTTTAATTTACAAAAGATAAAAACTTACTGATCAACTCCAAGATAAGCCATCAGAGCTACATCTCCTTGTTTATTTAATTTCTGCACTCTTTCCCAATATTTCTCATCCATTTTGTCATTGTGTAGGGCATAAAGGTCAAACAAAGGGGGATAAATCTTTGGCAGTAAAATAGGATGTAATAAACCTCCTGCAGACACAACCTGTCTGTAAAATAAAAGGTTAAAAGGTCACATTAGTGCAATGAATTTAAAACAATGTCAAAAGGTCATATAAGACCAACAAGTACAACAATAACCAATGATGATAGGACATTGTGATCATTAATAAACAAAAGTTACAAATTTTGGCAATGAAAACACATGAAAACACAAATTCAGCAGAAAACAAATTATATCAGTTTTGATGACTAAAAATTAAAGCAATTGCCTATCATACTTTTTAAGCATTTAAAATAACACATTAACTGAATAATGGATTGAAGTATGATTTCTTTAGTAGAAAATTTGAAATATTTCATTTAATTTAATTCAATGGCATATGTTTAATATGTGAATGTGTCCTGCTTAATGTGAAAACAACAAATGGGTATGTCTTTGAAAATGTCACATAAATTAAACACACTAATTTTAAATATGAGTTTATGACAGCCATAAGCAAAATAACCTACTTTTCACTTTTTGTAGACTGAAGGGCAATAACTCCGTCTGTCTCGTCATCACTGTCAATATCAACGTATTTCTCTGATCGGATTTGTAGAGGGCCTCCATTCTGAGGTAAATCAGGGAATAATATTCTGAAAAAGAATTTAAAAAATTATTAAGAATAAATAGTAAATGTATAATAATACAAATTTCAATTCTAATGATTTTCCTTATTTCTTTTAAAGAAATAACCAAAGTCCATTAAATTCTGAAACATCAAATACTTTTAGCAAATATCTGGTCCTATAGATAGATAAAAGCTGCAACCTGGATTATCCAGGAATATCAAAGAAAACATTTGCTGCAGCTTGTAAATATATGAAAAATTCACCAATTTTCCCATTTATAAACGGAAATAAATAGAGAACAATGATAGGGGTGCTACCCAATTTTGAACTTAATCTGAGTTTGGAAGTTATGATAATTATGTATAAGTTTTATAACATTTGTTAGAGCAATGAAGTATGGGACGTAATGATGCATAAGGGTAAATCTAAATGCTTCATTCTTAATATTTCCTTAGAGTGATATCTATCGACAAGGAGTTTTGAAACATTGGTCTGTTTAACTTCAAATTTTAAATCATACTACCTAACAGTGAGATAAATCCTCTTCACATAAGAATTTACTTCTGCTACAGCATGATTAAGAAGTCGTGGATGTGCTCCGACACCAACATAAGCTGCCCTAAAGACATCCACTAGTCCATCCATCAGCTTACCAAGAGGATGAAATGAAATCTCAAATGCCTGGAAACAAATGTAAATAAATCATCACCAAATGAGGCAATCTGGAAGCGTACTGCAGATTAACAGTTTTCAGGTAGAATCATAAATAAAATGTTTAATGAATAATACATTTTCTATATAGAAAATTGACGCCCACGAATATAAATTAATCCACAGTATCCAAAATGGAAGGAAATTATTATGTTTTCTGAACAAAACGCCTTGAAAAAAATATGTAAGAGCATCTGTTCACTGTTTGATATTTTGCAATTGTTTGTTATATTTCATTGTGTTTCATCAGGGCCTCAGGGAAGATTAGTTTTATAGCTAGCTGTGTAACCTCTTTAAATAAAAAAAAATTATTATTATATAAACAAAGCATATGAAAAATGTTTGATCATATTTACTTTATAGTGCTTTTTTGATCTGAGTTTGTGCATAAAATGGACCAGATTTACACCTTGTGATATACCAAGGTACAATTCCTTACCCTGTCCAAATATCTTTTGATATCATTATAATATTCTGTGGTCAACATCCCTTTATCATGTGGTGGAATCTTTTCTATTTCTTCCACAAATGATCCCTGAAATTTTTTCCATTTACTGGACAAATTTCTAAAAATAGAGTGATTAATTGATTGATATGCAAATTTTACACAAAGATTTAAAATTGGTAAAAAAGTATAAATGGAAATACTTCAAATTGATTCTCCAAAGTGACATTTACAAAAGCACTGATGGCAATTTCAAACTAATATATGTGTTCACTGGATATGTTAAGACGGTTGTTGCCTAATACATTAAGATGTATAGGGAAATACATTTGTTGGATTGAACAGTGGTTGAAGAGTATACAATTTGTCCAAAACTGTGACACACTAAATCTTGGTACAAAGACTAAAATCAGCTGTATAGATCAACTCAATATTTTTAAAATACAATTGCATTTTCTCCTAATTATTAAAAGTTTTATTCTCCTTATGTACTGGTGTCTCACAATCTTATATCTATGTTTAGTGAACCCTGTTATCGGTGCCAAAACTGTAATTTTGCATACAATTTTAATGTTTCTCATCATAATATACATAAGTACTTATTTTCAAGTGGATATGACAGCAGTTTCATGATAAAACTATAAACAAAAACATAAACCTGATAATGGACAGACAGACTAAACACATAATGTCCTTTTTCCTTTTAAGGCGGGGCATAAAAAACTAATTTAAAACCTAATATGGCATACCTTGTCTTCATCTCATGTAAAACTTGTCGACCTTTTGACACCATCACAGCCACGCCTTCCCATGCTTTGTTAGTGTTTGCCTTAGCTTGACCTTTGACCCCTAACACGGTGCGGCATTGCACGAACATTCCTTCCCATTTTTTGTCAGCTGGAACAGACATCTTTCCATAATGACTGAAATAGATGCAAAATTCATATACAGTTGAGAGTTTTACTGAAACAAGTAACTTTCAAAATTTTCTAAAGAAGTAATGTTGAAAACTAGGCTAATTTCAATATTACTTGTACATGTAATTTTTGTAAAAATCATTTTCAAAGGTGTCCAAAAATACGGATTTTACAAGCTTCAATAATTTTCACAGACATCTGTTTTTTACAGCTAATTTCCTAATGTTTGACAAGTAAAACTTTGGAAGGCTTTGTTATTAACATTGACATCTTCAAACAATATATAAAGGAATAATTAAACCTGTATATATTATATTTTATCTAATTGGACATTATACCAATTACAATTATACAATATACAAACAAAGCAAGCAAACTAACCAAAGTCTTGCTCCACATGCAGTAGGGAATTAGCAATAACCAATGAAACATAAAGACTAAGCCTCTTAAAACACTAAATGGCTTTCTGTTGTCCATTTCATATCAATACTTCTGGGTTAAAGATTGTTTTTTTATGGCTATCAAAATACTAGTTTCTTTGAAAATCTTGAGGTTGACAGATATAAATAGATTTATAACATTTGTGGAAGTGACTGATACAAAAATCATCTTACAAATCATAATCGAAGAAATGAACAATGTACTGTGAATTCAGAAATTATTGCGAGGTTTATATTATTGTGAAACATGCGACAGAGTTGTAAACACAATATGAAATATTTAATATGAATTGAACAGGATTTTTCTCGAAATCATAAAAAATAAAATTGCATTTAAGTCTAAATTGACAATATCGCAGTAAAAAATGCACGCAATAATTTCTGAATTTACAGTATTATAGCTTGAAGGTAATTTAAACTTTGGTGGAAGTTGTCTCATGTCAATCCTACCACATCTCCTTTCCTTTCATTAATATTAATTCAGTGTAGTTTGATCTTTAACAAATTCTGCATCCAAGCCTATAAGAAATTGTTCAAACCCAATTGCAAATAACTTTCTCTTAAACAAAAATTGATCTACAGTAAAATCACATTTAAAGAAACATTTTTTAGAGGTGGAATAATTTACCTTGATGGAATTTGTACTTTAAGTTTTGCCTTCTTTGTCTCCTGTTGTCCATCTGACTTTTTAAACATGCCATTTATTTTTAATCCTTCATTCCAAGAGCCTGAGAAAATCCCTTCTATTGAATCTCCTGTCGGCATGATCAGTTTACCCTTGAAAATAATAATGATTTTTCAAAACTTCATCTCAAAGAATTTTTGGAAAAAACTATTCAAAAATTCTAGTTATTTCTAAAAAAAAAGAGGAATTATTTTGTATATTGTATCTGTAAAGGTTTTTTGTTTACATAGAAAAATATCTTTTTGCAAAAATGTCTTATTTTCACATGCTTAAATTTGAAATACAAATCACATTCAAATTTTCTCTATGATTCAATCAGAGCAAGATATAATAACTTTCATAAAAAATGATCTCCTCTAAAACCTCATGGTCAGTTTGAATAAAAGTTATTGTTGAAGGCTGTACTGTGACATATACATTAGTTGTTAATTTTTGTGTCATTTGGTCTCTTGTCTCATAAGCAATCATACCACATCTTCTTTTTCATATAGTCAAATTTATCCTTAGGATATCTATTTTGAAACTTGTCTTTATAAAATATGGCTGCCATGGCACCTTATTTTTCTATTTCATAAAAGTTAAAAAAAAAAAATATATGTTTTTTGAGTTATCTACCTTTCCTTGAAGCTGCGTTATACCATAGAATTCTCCTTCATAACAACTATTGTCGTAGGTTAACATCAATCCAAAACCCTGTAAACAGAAAATATTTGGATTAAAATTATGTGGAGTTTGTGAATTTGTCCAGTTTGCACATTAATAAACTCTGAAAAAAATGTGTAAATACTAATTATCTTTAGCTATTTTGTTACAACCATTAATTTTGAATAATGTTTGAATGTTTTGTATGTGAAATCTGCCATGTTGTTAATATTATTACTGAAAGTAGCCGGTGAACATGGTATGTGAAAGTATAACCTTCCACAAATATTACTACTGGAGGAACTTGTTACAAGTAAAAGATTTCTAAATATTTGAGCTCATATAAAAAGTAATGCATAAAATCAACTTTGTAAATTTAAAATTTAAACGCCTGTTCTTATTCTTCAAAATAATGAGTGCACTGATATATGAAAGAGTAATTTGTTTTTTTATTGTAAAGACTGCATACAAAAAGAATCAAACTATTTGCACTTGTCCTAAGTCTGGAACCTGATGTTCAGTTGTTGTCGTTTGATGGTGTGGAACAGTTTGATTTGGAGCTATTTTCCTTATGCATGTAGTTAAAAGATTTGTTAGGATTGACTGTCTTTTTTGTATAAGTGGTTTCTTGAGAATTGTAATTAAAATTGACATATAATAGATATCAATAAAAAGTTGAGCTTCAGCTCGTATACATTTTAATTTATACTTATATGTTTTTGGAATTTAAGTTTAATGCTTGAGCTAACATTTATACAGTAGACTAAGCAAACAATTGAACAAACTGTTAAACTACATGCATTGGGAAAATAACTCTAAAATGTTTCAAAATCATATGTTTGGTTCCCCTTGTCAATAACTGCCAACCATGTAAACCAAACAGATTTTTTTTTCAAAACATATATTTTTGTTTGGATAGGATCCATGTTAAAGGCTATATTTGACCTATAATGGTTTACTTTTACAAATTGTGACTTGGATGGAGAGTTGTCTCATTGGCACTCATACCACATCTTCTTATATCTACTAACACACCTACCATAAGGCTGTCCCTGTCAAAATTCCCTTCAAAATACATTCCATCCAAAGTTACTACAATACTTTTACCATGCTTCTTATCTTCATTCCACATGCCCATATACTTTTCCCCTGTTTATATATAAAATTATTGGTATACTGTAAATTCAGAAATTATTGCGTGCATTTATTATTGCGATTTAGTCATTATAAACTAAAAAGCGAATTTTATTTTTGCAATATGGAGAAAAATCCTGTTTAAATGCAAGTATAAAATATTGTGGTTATAACCCTGTCACATTTTTCTCCTGTATGTATAAAAATATTTGTATAATTGAAAGAATTTTTGGAGAGATTATAAACATGGGTAAAAGTATCAGATTAATTTTACTTCAATCAATGAGCTGACAAAGGTTATGACCTGTAAACTCATCAAATCATCTTCTGAGATCATTGGCAACCACAAATTAATGAAGCTTTTTTATACAATGGGTCTGGAAGGTGTTATATTGTCACAGAATTAGAGGAATCCAATTTCCAACTTGTTATGAACAAGAATCATATTGAGAAATTTTCTCCTGTAAAGTGTTCATTACCTTTCATGATGTCTTCCAATACACCATAGCCATGTCTATTGTCTTCTGCCCATTCTCCAATGTAAATACTGGTGGACCTTGGACTTGGACCTCCATAGTGATATAAACCATGCCCATGCCTCTGGCCTTCTTTGAAGTGACCATCATAGACATCACCATTTGAATATCTGTAAGATATTAAACGCATCATATCAGATATCCTCAAAATATCAATTAAATGCAAGAATACACAAAGTGCTACATGTACTTGAATGTATAATGTTTTTATAAATCAAATATATTCACAGGGTGAAAATTTATGAAGGAGATAAATAATCATCTTCCAATCAGATTTCTGTATATACTCTGCTAAAATCTAATTTACATGAATTATACTGTGCTGTTCATTGATCCTTTTATGGAAAAAAGTGAAATAATCCTTTATTAGTCTATTTACATCTACACAGATTGCATCATTGATAAGTATTAATTATGTGAATGGGTCTTATATACTCCTTTTCCAAAATTCATCCAATTTTGAGGACTCAGATGAAATATAGCTAGACTATGTTGACAAATAAGTGGGGTCAAGGGAGTTAAAATCATCTTAAAAATGAATAACTATGCAGCTTTTCAAAAATATTGGTAGTATCTTTTAAAAAAATACACTTAAAGTTGATGTGACCTTTTTATCCATATAAAAGTGTATACTTACTTGACTTTCCCCATACCATGAAGTTGACCCTCTTTCCAATAGCCTTCCTGTGACCTTTCTGACCCATCATCTTGTTTTATAGTTAGCTTCCCATGTCTAAAATCAAAAGTATTATTCATTTTTGAGTGTTGTCATAATGGGTGACAACTTTTTTGATAGTACGATACTAAACCCCTAACGGGAGGGATTGTGCCAGATATTCATATGATGAAGACATAATGTTTCAATCAGTTTAATTGAGGTCTGGAGCTGGCATGTCAGTTAACTGCTAGTAGTCTGTTGTTATTTATGTATTATTGTCATTTTGTTTATTTTCTTTTGTTACATCTTCTGACTCTGACTTCTCTTGAACTGAATTTTAATGTGGGTATTGTCATGCGTTTACTTTTCTACATTGGCTTGAGGTATAGGGGGAGGGTTGAGATTTCATAAACATGTTTAACTCTGCTGCAATTTTGCGCCTGTCCCAAGTCAGGAGCCTCTGGTTTTGTTAGTCTTGTATGATTTTTAATTTTAGTTTCTTGTGTATAATTCAGAGTTTAGTATGAAATCCATTATCACTGTATTAGTATACATATTTTTTAAGGAGCCAGCTGAAGGACGCCTACGGGTACGGGAGTTTCTCACTACATTGAAGACCCGTTGGTGGCCTTCGGCTGTTGTCTGCTCTGTGGTCGGGTTGTTGTCGGTTTGACACATCCCCCATTTCCTTTCTCAATTTTAGTATACATATTTTTTAAGGGGCCAGCTGAAGGACGCCTACAGGTGCGGGAGTTTCCTCGCTACATTGAAGACACATTGGTGGCCCTCGGCTGTTGTCTGCTCTATGGTCGGGTTGTTGTCGCTTTGACACATTCCCCATTTCCTTTCTCTTTATTATTTTTAAATAGCTGTACAAAATCTATATGCATAAGAAATATATTTTCCCCAAGCAAGGATCCTTTAAAGGCTTGTTATAATATGTTTACCAATTGATATATCATCAAAATTGATAAAAAGGCTAAAAATCAGGAATTCAGGACAAAATCTCCTCTACAGAGGTAACTAGATATCATTGAGATGGGAGCCATCTTTGTGGGCCCCCCTGTGAATAATGTGCATTAAAAAATTGTATCTTTACCATAGGACATGGGTTTGTCAACTGAAATCAAAGTTTTTGACCTTGACCTTTGACCTAGGAAGTTGTAAATAAATTAAAACACACCCTTTGGTGTTGGTTTATAAACATGTCAAGTATAAACTTTGAAATGATAACGGTTCTCAAGATATAGAGCGGACACGATCTTTACCATAGGACATGGGGTTGTCAACTGAAACCAAAGTTTTTGACTTTAACCTTTGACCTAGGAAGTTGCACATAAATTATGACACACCCTTTGGTGTTGGTTTATATACATGTCAAGTATAAACTTTGAAATGATAACGGTTCTCAAGATATAGAGCGGACACGATCTTTACCATAGGACATGGGGTTGTCAACTGAAACCAAAGTTTTTGACCTTGACCATTGACCTAGGAAGTTGTACATAAATTATGACATACCCTCTGATATTGGTTTATATACATTTCAGGTATAAACTTTAAAATGATAACGGTTCTCAAGATATAGAGCCGACACAATCTTTACCATAGGACATGGGGTTGTCAACTGAAACCAAAGTTTTTGACCTTGAACTTTGCCCTAGGCAGTCGTTCATAAATTATGACACACCCTCTGCTCTGGTGTTGGTTCATATACATGTCAAGTATAAACTTTGAAATCATAACGGTTCTCAAGATATAGAGCGGACAGGATCTTCACCACAGGACACAGGGTTGTCAACTGAAACCAAAGTTTTTTTTACCTTGACCTTTGACCTAGGAAGTTGTACAAACATCATGACACGCCCTCTGGTGGTGGTTAATAAACATGTAAAGTATAAAGTATGAAATCATAATGGTTCTCTAGAATATAGAGCGGACACAAAGTTAAAGTGTTACGGACGGACGGACAGACTGATCACTATAGGGCGACCCGCCTAAAGGCGGGGCCCTAATTAAAAATCTCAATCATGTTGAATTATGTGTAAATCTTTTATTGTGAATGAATTTTTCAGGCTATGTCTATCTACTATAGTTTCCAAAAACATAAATTTGTAATGGGCAATAACTTCTACAAGATGAAAATTCAAACTGATAATTTCTAAGATTTGTGTTGAAAGCTCTCAGATTCAACATGCGAATGACATATCTTGTTTTATATATATTTTGAAAATCAGTAAATATAAAAATTCATTGATGTTTATATAAAATGAAAGCCAGTCCCCTTCACATTTTTGCAAGAATCCCTTCCACGCTTCATGCAATAGCTTTTTTCCTTCATTTAATTTTTTTTTTAAACAATCAGTATTTATTTCCATAATAAATTATAGAAGCTTTGTAAGGATGCTTATCCTTAACCTCGAAACCACTCATTGTCACTAGGCAACTTTGTTGCGTGGGGTATGGGGTATGGGGTATAAGTATAATTTCCGATAGTAACCTAAATTAATACATGTATTGTCGTACATACCCGTGTAAATGGCCATCTTTAAAATTTCCATTATACCTTCTACCATCACTCCATTTCATTTCTCCTCTGAAATTAAAATTACTTTTTTATTATTATGACAATTAGAAAAAAAATAACAAGGTTCTGGTCAAGAGACCTTTTGTCTTTGAAATCACAAAAAAATCGGATTATTCAACCTTTACAAAATCATGCTAATCTTATGCTATATGAACATATTGATACACCTTGACACTTAAGTGTAGAAAGGTCACTTGTGATGTCACAAACCCTATATAGCCATTTCACATATATATGTTTTTGTATTTTTGACAAAAAAAATGTAAAAAATAGACCCAAGGCTAAGGTATAATTCAAAAAGTTATGTTACATACATTTATATTTTTATATAATACATCTCGTAGCAATAAATCTTTTTCGGGGTAAAGCCTTGGATAAAATGTTATCCTAATATTAATTCATAAAGAGTTTTATATGAAAACTATGCAAAAATTTCAAAGTCAATATTCCATGACTTAGGGAGCAGTGCCAAACAATCTCCAGGAAAATGAGATGTGTCAATGTTAATACAACTGTATAATCAAATGTTATTGACCTATCATTAGTGTTTCTTTTTTAAGGACCTAACCATGAACTAAAACAAATTATTAACACCAGAGCCACAAACTGCTCTTAAATTCATGTCTTTTGAACATTATTGAGTTTTGACAAAAAGAGCAATATTTGGGTAGATATTGAAGCATCACCCAATCACTTTAAATCAATTTAGCAAACATAGATCTACATACAAGCCATGTATTTTTCCATTCATCCAATATCCTACATAGGTGGCATCTTTGTACACTGGATGTTTTGTAAACGTGAAGGAGGCTTGTCTGATATCAGGTGGTGTTAAACGTTCAGTACTTCCACGACGACCAACAGTCTTCTGAGACGATAACACTTTATTTACTGCTGAGTTTAATGTCATCAGCCATTCTGCCTGGAATAGAAAAATAAGATAGACTTTATAGTCTAGTTGTCTTTCTTGACATATAGCTAACAGTGTTATTCATGAAGATGAATTTCATGTTTTGTTTTCTGGTCCTGATTCAAGCCTATGCATTTGACCATACATTCTGTGTCTGTTCCCATTCAGGAGAATTCACTCAGTCATATTTGCTTTTGTTTATTTTTTCTCATAAATCAGGCTGTTTTTTTTCATTTTAATTATTTTACTTTTCATCATGTTGGGGCATTTTATAGCTCACTAAACAGGTTGACTTTTACTCTTGTTAAAAGTTGTTCTTTGACCTATTGTTGCTTGTTTTAGGTTTTATTGTTTTATTGTTAAAATATTATTAAATACAAAATTGTCAGTCTAATAACTCATGTACAAATAGTCAAATCAAAATGAACGTATAGATATAATTACACTGTATAAATATATTGTCATTACTTTACCCTTTCTCCAGCATTAGATGCTGTCAAAACCATTTTATCTTCTGGGAATGTCAAAACAATCATATTTCTAAAATAAAAGGATGAAATACTAGATATTGTACCTGTTTACTTTTACATTTAATGCATCTTCCTTATAAATTCAATTTATCAATTTTTCATATAGAGAATGGATTGTAATCATTTATACAATTATAACATGTCCAACATCTTATAATTCTATTAACATTATGATTAACACTTACTCTTTAGGAACCTCAATCCAGACAGTTTTTAGTGCCTTCAATGTTACTCAATCTAATTCAGTAGTAGAGATGGGATAAAATTGTGGGAAGCATGAACAAAGGATAGACTCTAATATCATTATATACAGCCAGCTTTGGAAAGCAGGTGGTATGTTGAACATTGTAATGCAACATCATTTGTAAGGTTAATTTTTATTGGATAACGTCACCAATTCACAATTGATGATAAGAAAATGTTTATGCTAGCGCAGACAACGTATGACAATTTTTATAAATGTATGATTTTATCTTGTTTTCTGTCAGTTTCATTAGAATGGAGATAACAATATTGTATTTTAAGCTCAAATGGCATCAATTGGTGATTTGATGGTCGCACATTACCATTTACTGGCTCTGCTATTGTGTCGCCAGTAAACTTAATTTGCGACCATCAAATCACCAATTGATAGTGTCAGAGCTTTAAATACAATACAGTTATCTCCAAAATATGAATGTATGTACCATCAAAACATTCATTACATAACTTTGCCATATTTTAGCAGAGCAATAATTAATCCTTACTCTAATTTTCCTCCTGTTGGAGCCTCTATCCAGGCAGTTTCTAGTTGAAAAACTTGAAAGTTGTAACCCTGAAAAATATTAATATAAGCATAAGTTCTTGATGATAATATCACATAGAACTATTAAACACCTACATTAAAACATTAAAAAAAAAACATGAATGGAAAATGTAATGGAGAGCTAAATTGAAATTGATATAAAAATAAGATAACTGGACGTGGTAACACTTTTGACACATACATGCTGATAACTTCTAATCTTTTTACCCTATTTAAAGAAAGCACATTTTCACCAGCATTTTAAAATTAAGCAAGAAGGCATGCATTGCCCTGCTAATACTCAAAGTCCGAATTCAAAGTACTGGTAATCAAGAAGTAGGTGTCTGACAGATCAGAAAACTCGAAAAGTGCAAACTTATTACAACTCATAACTGTACATCTGATGACCAGATGTGAAACTAGTTTTTGAAAACAGAGAGACAATGAAAATTCTGAAAGAACTTAAAAATGCTCACAAGTTACAACCCATCATTGGCAAGCTGTTGACTTATCTTACTATCTAGTAGTTTCTGACAAAGGTGTGAAAATTTTGTTGTTGGAAGAACGAATGAATAAAGTGATTGTAATTGTAACCTTAGGGTATAATATTTATTTCTTTATGCTATAAAGAACAGTAACTCTTGAAATATATGTACATTCATACATAATGTCTATCAGAAATTATTGCAAGGTTTTTATGAATGCAAATATTGCCACTGGGTGATTTTTGAGATAATAAGAGCTCGCATTCTGATATCTGATGCATATATCTGTATTATAACTACTGTGAGTAAAACAAAATAAATATTTTGGTTACATATATTTTGTCATACAATAGAAACAGTTTTAATATATACTTGGTAATGCCATTACAGTTAATTATGTACATAAGAGGTCAAGGGTACAAAATAATATTATCCTCCTGGGAAAATATAAAACTGGTTTGCAATTTCCAACAGAATATGTTCTTCATATGCAACTGCAAAAAATTTTGTAAGGGTATAAATTTATCTAATCATTGCCTTTCATATTTCACAGAAGATTAATGGATCCTTATACTTGATTAAGGGAAGCTTGTGATAAACTATACTTTCATTTAGGTCTATATATATATGTATATGCATCTTCAATAATGAACACTCTCCAAAATTGTAAAGAAGTATAGAATGCATGACAAGAAATCTATTTTTTGTTGATTTTGTATTGCTGATATAGATAATAGCAAAAATGCTAATACATCTATACAAATTGTCCTTTGAGAAGCAAGAATTCCAATAAGGACTGATGATTTGAGCAATGTTTATTTATTTGTGTCTTGCTCATCATTTTTGGTATTTAAAGTGTAAACATATCTATTGTCCTTTTAAGGGCATACGATACAGTTACAGGGAAGGTAATGACGTTGCGAACGTAAAATGTTATTTTCACGATGTCAAACTCTGACATATCGGGAAAAGATGCATTTTTCGACTGATTTTTATCATTCAAACTGATTTAATTTGAAAACGAGTGCATGGACCCCTATTTTTTAGAACAGCAATTTGTTTCATTTTGCAAGGAGATTATGTGACCCAAATTTTATAAAACTGTAAATAGCGCAATTTTTTTAATTTTGATAAACATGCAGCAAAAAATTGCGTTTTTTCCTCTATTCAATTTTGGATCTATCTATTTATTTTGGAATAAAAATTGCATAATTTTTAATGATACTTATAAAATACAGAAATTACCGATTCTTTACAAAAAAACATTTTGTGTTTATCTTTTAAAACAAAAAAGTTATGTCTTTCTTTCGAAAAAGAAAATACGGACACAAATCTGAATTTTGAGCAAATATACAAAATTTCGACCTCATTTTACTCAAAAAGTAGCACATGAAGGTATATTTTTTATTACATATTTGATTTAATGAGGTAAAAAATAGCCTATATGCAAATTTTCATCAACTTGTAAATACAGGTTCAAAACTGTATCGTATGCCCTTAAAATAGGCAAACATGCTATAAATAAATTAAAAATCTTCATTATAAAGAGTAAAACTGACGATTTCAACTATTAGCCTGATATTTTCATTTGTTAATCATTTTTGCTATTTAAAGTTTCTATTTATCTCTTTTAAGCCATTCGACTAACCAGGCACCAAGCCTCAGACTAAAGCACCAACTGTTTGAATGTTTGAATGTTGATTACCTGCAAATCTTCAAGCAGAGGTCGGTAGCTCTGTCAAAGTTACAATCAAATATTCTTTCATTTAAGTCATCTTTTCATTTTTTCAATTATAAAATATATAAATAACAAAAAAACGGACAGCAATTTACCAATAAAAATAAGTACAGTTATATTACAAAGTACATTTTGTACAAATATATTTTGATATTTTTAATTTTCATGCTTACAAAAAATATATCATACCAAATCATGGGATATTTTAAAAACCTGTAAAATATATGTAAACAAATCTGCTAAAAATCTATCGTACATTAAATTTTCCATGGAATAAAAAGCAGCAAGCACTGGGTCTGTATTTCAGGGAAAATGAAACTTCTTTCAAAAAAAACCAGATGCTCCGCAGGGCGTAGCTTTATACGACCGCAGAGGTTGAACCCTGAACGGTTAGGGCAAGTATGGACACAACATTCAAGCTGGATTCAGCTCTAAATTTGGATTGTGATTAAATAGTTCACACAGCATAGGTTTCTGACACAGAATGAATGTGTTCTAATGAACTTAAAATTTTTGTTTCTCTTAGAGCAATTCACTATGCTGTTGAATATTAATCCTCTCAAAAAAATGTTTGAAGAAATTTTCTTTTTTATTTATGAAATTTCAAATGAGAAAAATTGAACCCAATTTTTTTAATCACATCCCCCTTTCCCTTATTCCAAAACTAATCTCAATTAAAATTTCTAATGGAGTTTGCAACAATAACTACTCATTTAAATACATCATAAAATATTAAGATGTAAAAAAACTGCTTGTTATCACTGAATGGTAAAGATTATTTTAATTTATCAGTTGGTAGTAAAAAGTGAATATACATTGTATATTGTATATAACAAAGATTTAAGTTGATTCTGGACAAAGAAAGATAACTCCAATTAAAAAAAAATCTTGCTATTGCACAATATTTTGCAATTAGATATTTCTTGCTTACTATTCTGGACAAAGAAAGATAACTCTAATTAAAAAAAAATTTGATATTTCACAATATTGTGCAATTAGATATTTCTTGCCATTGCGCAATACTGTGCAATTGAAAAGACTTGCTATTGCACAATACTTAATATAATAATTTTAGATCCTGATTTGGACCAACTTGAAAACTGGGCCCATAATAAAAAATCTAAGTACATTTTTGGATTCAGCATATCAAAGAACTTCAAGATTTCAATTTTTGTTAAAATCAGACTAAGTTTAATTTTGGACCCTTTGGACTTTAGTGTAGACCAATTTGAAAACAGGACCAAAAATGAAGAATCTACATACACAGTTAGATTTAGTATATCAAAGAACCCCATTTATTCAATTTTTGATGAAATCAAACAAAGTTTAATTTTGGACCCCGATTTGGACCAACTTGAAAACTGGGCCAATAATCAAGAATCTAAGTACATTTTTAGATTCAGCATATCAAAGAACCTAACTGATTCATTTTTTGTCAAAATCAAACTAAGTTTAATTTTGGACCCTTTGGACCTTAATGTAGACCAATTTGAAAACGGGACCAAAAGTTAAGAATCTACATACACAGTCATGACAGTTAGATTCAGCATATCAAAGAACCCCAATTATTCAATTTTGATGAAATCAAACAAAAGTTTAATTTTGGACCCTTTGGGCCCCTTATTATGTTGGGACCAAAACTCCCAAAATCAAACCCAACCTTTCTTTTATGGTCATAAACCTTGTGTTTAAATTTCATAGATTTCTATTTACTTACACTAACGTTATGGTGCGAAAACCAAGAAAAATGCTTATTTGGGTCCCTTTTTGGCCCCTAATTCCTAAACTGTTGGGACCTAAACTCCCAAAATCAATACCAACCTTCCTTTTGTAGTCATTAACATTGTGTTTAAATTTCATTGATTTCTATTTACTTAAACTAATGTTATTGTGCGAAAACCAAGAATAATGCTTATTTGGGCCCTTTTTTGGCCCCTAATTCCTAAACTGTTGAGACCAAAACTCCCAAAATCAATCCCAACCGTTCTTTTGTGGTCATAAACCTTGTGTCAAAATTTCATAGATTTCTATTAACTTAAACTAAAGTTATAGTGCGAAAACCAAGAAAATGCTTATTTGGGCCCTTTTTGGCCCCTAATTCCTAAAATGTTGGGACCAAAACTCCCAAAATCAATACCAACCTTCCTTTTGTGGTCATAAACCTTGTGTTAAAATTTCATAGATTTCCATTCACTTTTACTAAAGTTAGAGTGCGAAAACTAAAAGTATTCGGACGCCGGACGACGACGACGACGACGACGACAACGCCGACGCCAACGTGATAGCAATATACGACGAAAATTTTTTCAAAATTTGCGGTCATATAATAAACACGATTATAATTTGCAACTTGCTATTACAGAATTTTTTGCATTCTGGGTAATATATTTAAATAGTGTAAAGCAAAACATAGTGATTAAACAGCAATCTATACTAAGAAAAATTCAACCAAAGCCAAAAATTGATTTGATTTTAGGGTATGAACAATACAATAACACATATATTCTGAAAGAGCGAATCATAAATTTGCAGAACTCATGATGCTACGTTTTGCTCAAAGTTTAAAAAAAAAAATTTGTGCATAGATTTTTTTTTATTCCTCTCATTTTTTTCCCTTATATCTTATTATAACATTTGGAATTCTGATAAAATTTCAGTAGTTGTGATAACTCACTTCTCCAATAATGTAAAAAAAATTAAATGTTGAAAATATATTTCATCAATGATCATTATATTAACCTTATCATCAATGATATATATGGTAAAAAGATAGCCAAAAAAATCTAGAAAACATTGAAGAAGAAGGGACAACACACAAAAAATATTATGGTGTGGCCTTAAAAAACAAAATGGAAAATCAATCTCACCTGTACATGTATAAACATGTCATTAAACAAGAGGAACAGATGTGAGGAAAACCTTCCCCCTCCCTGTAACGCAAGTGGACTCTTCTTACTATCCTTCACCAGCCTTCTACTTGGAATCTTCACTGCATCCTAAAAACAGATGATAAAGAAAAGTAGGCATAACATCCTTAAATCATGTTGGCTGTCTTTAATTTTCTATGATGGGTGTTGCATACTGTTGAAAGTCTTTTAGTTAGTTTTCTTTTTTCTTTTTGCCATGTCAGTTTGTTTTTGACTTGTTTGAGGTCGCTCATCAAACATTTTGATTTTCTTTTAATGAGAAAATTCCACTCATAAATATATAAACAGAAAAGTGTACTCATACAACACAGGCAGAGCAGATGTTGAAATAAGCATGTAGGCAACCAATCAGTGCCTACAGGACTTTTTGAAAACCTTTACACACACAAAACCAATACTGTAACTGGATCTGCGCTGCATGAAGTTGATTGAAGAAACATGTAAACTGAGGCTTAACTGAAGAAAACTTTCAAAAAATTTACCCTTGTACAATGAGTATTATAAATGTTCCCTACTGCAAGCAGGAATGACAGCAAAGTAGATGTAAAATTGCTACATTGTCAAACTCAACATTTTCAAGCTGCTGACAAAAAATAAATAAACTGTTATCAGAGATATGTCTCGCTTTTTTGTAATTTCCATAATGCAAATGTTGAAATTAAAGTCAATGAACCATGACTGAAGGTACATGGCTAAAAATTCTCAATGGAAATGAGATGTGCCAATGCTAATACAACTGCATACTCAATGCAATTGACTTATCATATGTAGTTTCCTTTAAACAAACCTAATCACAAACTAATACATGTCAACTAAGTAAAATTTTAAAGTCAATAGACCATAACTTAGGGGGCAGGGCCAAATAATCTCCATGGCAATGAGATGTGTCAATACTAATGCAACTGCATACCAAATATCTTTGACCTACCACTTGTGGTTCACCATAAACTAGACCTAATCATTAACTAATACATTGTTGACGCGCCGCTGGAAACAGCATACCTATGTCTCGCTTTAAGCGAGACAAAAATCCTATTCACAGAAGCCAAGAAAGTTTTCTTTTTTCTTTTGGATTGACAGAGTGATGGAAAACAGACAGAATGGAGTGGTTACTAGGCCTGCTTTGGGTGTTAGTTATGCAGGTGAAGAACACTTTCAAACTTTACAACTTACAGCCAGTTTTTGTAGACTATTGCATCCCCAGAATGCCCTTGTTGTCTCTGCAATATCAATATCTGTAGTAGACATATGTCGTATGCTGCTCCAATTAAGGGACACCCTGTGTAGCATGTTAAACTCTTCAGAGTCCTATAAGGAAGAAAAATATAACCATACATTACATTTTAAAATCTCTATATCTTACATGTATGTCGAAACAAGAAAAATAACAATATTAAGACCCATCTTACAAGGATTTCAATATAAAATATTCATTACATTAGTAGATTCTTCGTAAGACATTCTCACACTTACAGAAAGATTCAATTTTAAATTTGTGGATTCATTATTATTTGTTGAATACCAATTTTAATGGATTTCGTAGATACAAGTGAAACACAAAATTAAATGTTAAACAAATAAAAGTTTTCTTGTACGCTTGTATGCAGACCTCAACACAACCATAAAAATAGATTTCCATGAACATGTCTAATTTTTTTAATCCACAAAAAAAATTAATGAATTCACAGTAAGCAAATTACCGTATGTATATATTTTAATGAAAAAGTGTATTTTAAGTTGACTTAGAATCCTGTGAAAGTTAGAAACAGTGTTTTTCAATAATTTTCATTATGCTAAGGGAAACGTGTCATTTCAAATAAACAAAATTGACCAAAAACCTGATGCAACCCTGAAAAAATACCTGTTGGAAATGAGAAGATAATTTTTCTG
Organism: Mytilus galloprovincialis; assembly: GCF_965363235.1. Taxonomy (NCBI): domain Eukaryota; kingdom Metazoa; phylum Mollusca; class Bivalvia; order Mytilida; family Mytilidae; genus Mytilus; species Mytilus galloprovincialis. The sequence goes on along the minus strand of NC_134851.1, from coordinate 41,509,742 downwards.
CCAGGATGGAATATTCCTTCATGTGGGTCAAAGGAGATTCCAGGATCTGTATCAGTAAGAAATGGTAATTTGGTCTTTCTATCCTTGTGTCAGAGGGAAGTAACTCCTTCAAAGATTTAGATACAATATCACTGTCAAAAAATGAGCTGAAATATAGAAAATTCAGATTAGGTTTTATATGTTGATATATGGGACTATAGAGAAATTATGAATGGATTCAAGAGACACAATTATTGGCACATACAATAAAATAGCAAATGATTGAACAAAAACCATTATTTAATCAAACAGATAACAATAGTTATGGTCAAAAGACAATCAGCAGTCAACAAAACACAATATACTAAACAAAAGATTAAGCAACAGCTACTACACCCAAAACTGTTTTTCTCCAGATAAAAGGTTAACAGTTCCTGCTCCACTAGTGGCATCCAGCAAGTTGCTTATGGCAAGTACAAATTTGGAAGAACACTACTTTCTCAGTTGCTAACATTAAGCTTGTTTCTAACAACATCCAAATGGTAAAATCTGAAATGCTACAAACCTGCCTGTTTTACAAATGTATTCAAAGCCTGCCACAGCTAACATATCACTGAGGGCCACATAGTAACGTTTATATTCCACGGTATATCTACTGTAATTAGTGAAGAAAGAAGCCTGTAGGAGGTCTTCTCCTTTACTAATCATTCCTGTCATCTCTATCATACTCTCACAAATCTGAAATTAATTATTAATTGATTAATAATTGGTGTTTAATGCCACTTTCAGCACTGTAATTAATGAAGATAATTGCCTGTAAGAGATCTTCTCCTCTACTAATCATACCTGTCATCTCTATCATACTCTCACAAATCTGAAATTAATTATTAATTGATTAATAATTGGTGTTTAATGCCACTTTAAGCACTGTAATTAATGAAGAAAAATGCCTGTAAGAGATCTTCTCCTCTACTAATCATACCTGTCATCTCTATCATACTCTCACAAATCTGAAATTAATTATTAATAATTGGTGTTTAATGTCACTTTCAGCACTGTAATTAATGAAGAAAAATGCCTGTAAGAGATCTTCTCCTCTACTAATCATACCAGTCATCTCTATCATACTCTCACAAATCTGAAATTAATAATTGATTGATTAATTTGGTGTTTCACACAACTTTCTGCACTTTTTGCTATATCATGGTGACCAAATTAAGCAAAGGAGGAAGACAGAGTACCCACAGAGGACAACCAACGATCTGCAGGAAAATTGGACACTCTAATAGTCAATTGGTTCACCTTAAACTGACCAATAAGTCAATAACTTATACAATGAACTATGATTAAGATTTATTCAACAGCAAAAATATCACACCTCTTACAAACGATTCACTATATGAGTAATTTAGAACATGGCGCATAATTATAATGGCTGAAAACTTGAATTTTATAACACTGGGTCAAATATAACAAATTCAAGAGTTTTTTTTGAATTTTGAAGGCGTTTGAAGCATAGAATAACTGACTTTGAAGCTTATTTCAAGGTAAGGTGGAAACCCTGAATTAAAAGAGTAAGTTGATTTAAAATGTTGTATCATTATAGCAAAAACTGTAGAGTGGGGTGCGCATATTCGCCGGGGACACAATTTCGCCGTTTTATAATTTTGAGGTGTAAATACTTCATATAAGATGGCTGAAATGGAAGAAATATGCCGGTAACTTAGATTTTTATAACAAATATGATTATTTTTTAAACTACGACAAAATTGCGGCACTTACCGCAAAGGACTGAAAAACGGACAACGATTTCGGCCAATTTCCTGAATGAAAAACACGATTTCAAAGAAGTATTTCTTAGTAAATCTTTGACTGATTGCCCTAAACTTCAGTTCTGTACACCTTTAAAATGTCTGTTATTGCCATCTATAATGAAATTGATTTGAAAAACATTGTTTAAAGCTGCAGTTATTTGGGTTTCATTAGATGTATAAAAACGGCGAATATGTGTCCCCCATCGACAAAACATTAGGCAATTTCAAACACCCTTTAATCTAACTTTTCAGATGAATATTTTCAAACAAACACGTTTTCAAGCTGAAGAATATTTTGCATTTGAAGTTATCTTCATATAGAAATTTCAGTATACTTCAAAAACGTATTGACCTGAACATAAACTGTAGAAAACATGGAAAGATATGGCGAAAATGAGCACCCCACTCTAGTCTTTATTGTGCTAACATTAAAAAAAAATTCATGTCTTTAAAGGAAACTATATGGTAAGGGTTTTTCTCATTGTTTAGGGGGGGGGCTGGGGGCGTGGTCTCATTGGGGGGTTCTGATCCCGGATCCCGCTTACTGTTTTGTCAGATTCCCGTATCCCGCTTACACTATGTACGTAAGCAATGCTCATTTTTTTGTAATTTCCCATGTCTCATTAGACTTCAATTGCCTTTTTCACAGCAAAATAATTTGACTTTCACGTGTCACGATTACAAAAAATCAGCTATCCCACGGCACGCTTAGACCCTAATGAGACCCACTTGAGGGACTTACAGTGACATACCATTGCTTAATCCAATTCTCTTGAATTCTGGTGGATAACTGTCTCCATGGCAATCATACCACATCTCCCTTTTTTAGCAAGCAAATTACCCAACAACATGTCACATCAAATAAAGCCATTAAATAGTGTTTACCTTTGTAAATATTCTTTGGAAAGCTGTCATCAAGTTCTGAAGTGTTGATTTGTAGGGATATACATCAAGACTGGTATAAAAAGCTGCCAAAATAAAAATTGAGCATTAAAATTAATTTTTCAGTCCATTCTTTGCATTTTACATATTATTATTTGATGAAAAATAAGGGATTATGTCTGTATTGCCAATATGTTGTCTTCAAGTTTAAAACAAAATTTCATATCTACTCACAATTATAAATACTTGACTTAATATATGTTTCTTAATTTAAATGTTTGGATTATCTCCCTTTGACAAAGTTAACATAACTGACAGTTTCAAAAAATGTACATGATTTACAAAATTTCTAGATATTGCTTCAATGAAATATAAATATTCTAACTGTTTCAAAAATTGTTAAGAAGGTCTCACCAATTTCATATATATATTAAAACAGTAACAAAGTTCCATCAAATATAAATCGCTATTTTTTTTTAAATTTGGGATTCAATCTGAGAAAGTACATGAAGTATACATATCCTTTATTGCTTATTTTGGCGTTAATATTGATTCACTTATAGGGTCTTTGCATCTGAACTAAACACATTTATTCAAAAGCCAGTTGTTGGCATGACACAGGTTATGTTCTTCTCATATATGTTATGATGGTATGATACTAAACCCCTAACGGGAAGGATTGTGCCTGATGTTCATATGATGAAATCATAATCTTTCAGTCAGTTTAATTGAAGTCTGGAGCTGGCATGTCAGTTAACTGCTAGTAGTCTGTTGTTATTTATGTATTATTGTCATTTTGTTTATTTTCTTTGGTTACATCTTCTGACATCAGACTCGGACTTCTCTTGAACTGAATTTTAATGTGCGTATTGTTATGCGTTTACTTTTCTACATTGGCTAGAGGTATAGGGGGAGGGTTGAGATCTCACAAACATGTTTAACCCCGCCGCATTCTTGCGCCTGTCCCAAGTCAGGAGCCTCTGGCCTTTGTTAGTCTTGTATTATTTTTATTTTAGTTTCTTGTGTACAGTTTGGAAATTAGTATGGCGTTCATTATCACTGAACTAGTATATATTTGTTTAGGGGCCAGCTGAAGGGCGCCTCCGGGTGCGGGAATTTCTGGTGACCTTCTGCTGTTGTTTTTTTCTATGGTCGAGTTGTTGTCTTTTTGGCACATTCCCCATTTCCATTCTCAATTTTATGTCCTCCTTGATATGAGAAGGGGGCAATTTGATCAATGCTAAAATGATATGCCAGTCTGCCTCATATTTATGTTATACCATTAGACAAAACTTACCAGACTTTTGTAATGGATCCAGCAACAACTTCATCACTTTGTGTAGGTAGAAGTAAAATTTTCTTTCAGTAGCAGCAACTTCAAACAAAGTCATGAAATACCCTGAGAAACTATAACAGGAAGTACAACAGCTGTTATCTCCCCCTGCCACTATAGATCTTATCCAGCCAGCCTGGAAACAGAAAAATGTAATTGTAAAATGAAGCCTTAATTTTTGTATACCATTATCTATATATATTCTCAGTTATTTTTTTTTTGTCAGATGAGTTTTATTAATTTTTTGCCATTTTCGTGAGATAAAATAGTTAGTTATTTCTTTCTTTTAAATTGTTTCACATTTTACATATAAGGGACTTTTACCCTGTTCAGAGTCTACTTTACAGTATGAGTAAACTCAGTTTATCTCAATGTTGAAGGCCTTACAGTTGTCTTTAATTTTTTTTATCCACTTCATATGAACTTCGGTGGAGAGTTGTCTTCCACTCTCAATTTTATTATAGGAATTCACACCACACCTCCCTATTTCTATACTGAGACTACCGATGTAAATTATACATGTATACCAATATCATTTGAAAGTGTAGATTACCTGTTTCAGAAAATTCAATGAAGTCAGTCTATTTGTTTCATGGTTAGGTACATACAAATCTTTCCTGAAAAATAAATTGAAATTTTCTAATGAAATTTGAAAATACTGCAATGGTTGGCACCTTCAATCATATTTAAGGTGGTAGACCTAGGTTAAGGGAAATAACTCTTAAAATCATCAGTAAGTTTGTGTCAACCATTTTCAAAAACATATTCTAAGCTTCTAGGTTACATAGATTATTTTCAATCTGTTTCAGGTAAATGCTTAAAATACATTGGTGAACTTGACTTTTACAAACGCTTGACTGATTTAAAGAGTTATCTCCCTTAACCTAGGTCTACCTCCTTAAGCCTGACACATTTTTTATGTGCCTGTCCAAAGTTAAGAACAAGTATATTCTTTTAAAAACAGAAGTTAATAGTTTACCCTTTAAGAAAACCTGAGATAATCCTAGGTGTTTTGTTGGGTTGTGATATTCAGTCTTTAGTTTTTTATTGTTTTGTTTTGTATATTATTGTTTTGTTCCTTTTTTTCGTTTTTTGCCATGGCATTGTTTTTTTAGACTTATGGGTTTGATTATCCTTTCCGTATCTTTCTCCTCTCTTTTGCACCTCTTTAAGTTGCACTATACTGTTTTATGACTACAAACTCTCAGAGATGGTCACTTTTCTGGATCTCTCTTTATCCTATACTTACGTTGGATGTTTTCCAACAAAAAAGACTTCTGGTTGGAATCCAGCTCTGTCGATTAGGAATATAGAGAAACAACTTCCTGCAGCAATATCCCATATGAAACATCCTGGCACCATCTGTAGAGAAATAGAAATAAGTCGTTTACAATATCAATTTTCCGAATATTCATGATGTCACACCTAGAATTACTCAGCAAACATCTAATTTTGACATAACATATTTATTTATCAATAATTAGTATAGTTAGGACCATTGTGGAATATAGGCTGTGTGAAAAGTTTTTGGATGCAATGTAATTTGAGTTATTTCCCTTAGAATCTAAACTGTTTGTACACATATATTTGTCATATTGCTTTGTATTGGATTTGTTAGGATGTATATAAACTGTAGCCTGCTATTCAATTTATTTTAGTAATAACATATATGTTAAATTCTATAGTTAACCCTTTTAGTCTATAAATGCATTCTTCTTTTTTTTTTTTTTTTTTTTTCAATTGTTATTTGGATCTAGAGTTGTCTCATTGGCATTCACACCACATCTTCCTATATCTATTCAGTGAAAGAAAAAGTCATTATCAATCAAATTCTAAGGACAAAATCATTGCAAGTACTTTTCAATGTAGATAGTTAGATTGTTTATTAGAGTTTAAAACTACTTTCAACACACTTGGTTAGATCATGGCATCCAGAGTACCCAGAGAGAACCACTAACCTCTGACAGGAAAAATGTCCTAGTCATTTAAGATTGGAGTCAAACTAACAACCATGATGTTGACAGGCTAGCGATCACTGTAGATTGACTATATAGATTGAAGACCTTCTTTGTAATGTAGAGGCCCCGGTACAATATTAACAATATTTACAAATACAACAAATTAAATACATGTATATTCTAAGAATAACTTCTTCTGATATGCCAAACCTTTATTAAACCAGGTAATGCTGCCTCCTCCTTTCTCCCTAGCTGTCCTGATGCATTGCTGCCCCAACTGTATACCTGTAAATAGAAACAAAATATAGATACCAGTTGATGAAAAAACAGGATTAGAAACTTTAAAAAAAAATTGGGGATTGATATATAAACTCACTTATTTATAGTTTGACACATGAACTAAAGTATTTCATTTATTTTCAAATAGACTTTGAAATCCAGAACATCAATTTAATAGATTATCATGATTATTGCATAAGAATTTATCAGATGTCAGACTATACCAATTTACCTATGAATTACAATTTATACTGTGAATTAAAATTTATACCTGTGAATTACAGTAAATACCTGTGAATTAGCTGTTAATGCCATCCCATGAGTTGTGCCACAACATATCTTGGTTATACGCTTGTTAGACAAGGCTTTCACAATGGTTGGATTCGGCCTGTCACCCATATCACCAACACCCAATTGACCTTTGCTATTTTTACCCCATGACCACACCTCTGTATCTATGATAATGGAGGGCCTTCTCATTTCATCTTCTGTGGCTGAAATAAACAAGCATTATATAGATTATGTATATTAGATTTGATATCATAAAACATTTGTAAATGAAAACAAAGAATGCTGAAGAAAAGATCAAAACCAGTCACTGTAATTCTTACTTTGAACAGATAACTACAACATTTAGGCTTTGTCTGAAATTAAGGGGAGGATTTGGTGCCAGCTGACATGTACAACCACGCAGCACCACATGCTGTAAAGTGGCTGGCTCAAGTCAGGAGCCTGCAATTCAGTGTTTGTCATTTGTTGATATAAACATTTGTTTTTGTTTTTTGTTTATTTCATAAATCAGGCCAATAGTTTCCTAATTTGAATTGTTTTACATTTGTCAGTTAGGCCTTTTATAGTGTGTTATGCAGTATAGGTTTCGCTCATTTTTGAAATCGATACAACATATATAGTTATCATTGTTGAAGGCAATATTCAACAAAGAACACTGTTTCTACACAATCTATAAGTTTGTATACTGACTTTACTTTGGAAATTCCATGAAAAAAAGAGTTTTTCTCAATCTACAAAAAATTGGTACATATGACAATAAATTAATCCACAGTAAACAAGATGCATTGCAATAAATTGATGTTAATCTTACTTGATGATCTTGTTGACACTTTTCTTTCCAATTCTTCTTGCTTGGCTAAAATGGTCCTCATGGATGATCTTTTTGTTGTTGTCTCAGCTGACTGACTTCTACGTTTAGGAGTTACTTCCCCTGGATCTACAGTTTTGCTTTGGTCTAACTCATCAGTTTTACTATCATCTAAGAAAAGCATCTCTGTCTGTATGCCCTCTATAAATGTTGTTTCACCAAAAGAACAGTCTGATATTTTAGGGGTTTTAGGATCAGGAGTTTTTGAAGTACTTGACTTTCTAAAATCTTTCCCCAATTGGCTTTCAACAATTTGTGTTGCATGAAAGACATCTTCGTCAGATGTGTCAAAGCCGACGAGATGAATATTAGAATCCACGCTAGAATTTGTATCTTCTTTTTCTTTTTCTTCAGGTGCAGAAGCAGACATTCTGTCCATTAATGATGTCTTAAAGCCACTTAGCATGCCAGTCATTTGCTGCGGAATAGCATAAGCAGACTGCATACCTGTTTGAACTGTTGACCAAATGTCAGTTACAGCTCCTTTTGCAGCACTACCATCAAGAACCTTGCCATTAGAATCAATGTTTAATGCTAGGTCGTCATCATCTAGCTGTTTTGCTAAAAATTGTCTTGCATTTTTACCATCAAGGAAACTTTTTGATCTAGAAACCCTGTGATCACTTTTTGATGACAATGACCTTTCAATTTCAGGTTTTTGTCTTTGCCACACATTTTCATCTGAAATAGAGCGCTGTATATTTGGTTGACTTGCAGGGTTATCTCCCTTAGAATCTGATTCACTAACAGAATTATCTCCCTTTAAAAGTTTTTGATCTCCTGTTACATTTTCTATTGATGTACCTGATGTTACAGTACTGCCCTCTTCTGTTGTTATTTTATTTTCTTTTGAAATAACAGTTTGTAAGCTTTGTTGTGATTGGCTTGTATCTTCCAATTCTTCAAGATTTATTATGGCCTGTGATTGGTCCGAAACACTAGTTTTTACAGTATCTTTACAAACATGATCCTCTGTAATTATACAGGTATCAGAAGTTTCCATGTAACTGTAGATTTCCTCATTACATTTAGAACAAGTAGATGGAAAAAGTTTATGTGTAGTTTTTTCAATATTTGATGGCCGTTTTCTTGGAGCAATATCAAGAAGACTTCTTTCGACCAACGCCATAGTATACATTTCCCCACAAACAATATCCAAGACATTTCTTCCATTAAATGCCTCAATCTGTATTGGGGTAACAGATTTTGTGACTGTATTTACTCCTAGTGCTATGCCACTCCCCCATACCCACAATTCATTATCAACAGACAGAGCTACCGTATGATTTTTCCCACATGCTATTTTCTGAATTGCAATTTTTTCATGTGGACCCGTATTTCCATGTTCACAAACTTCATTACAAGTTTTAACAATTTCAATAAGTTGAGGTAAAGGAACAGTCCCTTCATGTAATTTCTCACTCCCTTCTGGTACCCCACATTGTCCTTCACTTGATACTCCCCAGCAGAAGACATCACCATATTTGGTAACAGCAGCAGAATGGTTGGATCCGCAAGCAATATAATCAATTTCTTTATCTGCAATATAAGATTTTATGAAACAATCTTGGAATTCCTACATAAATGTACCAAATATTTCCTAATTTTTATAAATTTTAAGCATAATCACAAGGTTGATATTTTTATGTTCTACAGTGGGCTAATAATAGCTTTGTATTTGTATATAATTGTACATCAGTAACTTAAACCTATGTTAATTTTAAACAATTACAGCCCTCAAACATTAAAAACAAGAATACAATTCATGACTGATATCTCTGTTTTGCTGATCTTGTATCGCTAATAATTTTTCTGTTTTCATTTTTGTGAAAAAAAGCACACTTGACCCTTTTGGTCATTTAAGGTGGGCTAAAAAAAAATACTGTCAAAAATCAACAAATTGTGATAAAATTTCACTTGTTGTATTTGAAAGACACAAAAGACAGTTTTAATTAATGATATTTTATTACATTTTTATAATTGCTTAATGAGATTAGTTTTGCTAATTGTTGAAGGCTGTACAATGACCTATTAGCTGCTAACTTTTATGTCATTTAGTCTCTGGTGGAAAGTTGTCTCAGTGGCAACCACACTAAATCTTCTTATCTTTATAATTATTGCATTTAAGTTTTCTTACAAAAAGAGAACAAAAACATATATAAGAATTTGTGATCGTAAAATTCTGCATATAAATGCACACTAAAACTACCTGTAAGACTCTCAACCAACACTGGATCATGAGTTTCTTTAGTCTCTAAATTACCAATTCCCAACTGTCCGTAATTGTTCTGGCCGCAAGCATAGACACCACCATCCTTGGTCAAAAAGAGGCAGTGGTCCCCTCCTAAAGCTACTTGTTTTACTTCCTTTTCCTTAAAGATGGGAAAATTCACAACATCAACACTGCCATAGAAACCCTGCCACAGAAAACAGCAGCCATCTTTTTCTTCTTTCTTGCTGTAAAAAAAAATATGTAACAAGTTTTAAATGCCTGACTGATGTACTTTTGACAATAAAAGTAAAGGAAACTAAGAACTTTTCACTATAATGACAATCAATGCATGTTCTTATGGTCTTATATATAATAGCTATTGCATGTATTGTGTCATCCAGTTTCTTAGCGCAGAAGGTTATGAGCCTAATGCTTGGTGAAACCAAATATAAACCTTAAAAAATTTCATAAGATTTGTATCTAATTTATGTTTCAATACATAACATAAGTGTCTGCTGGTATGATGCATAACATTGGTTTTTGTTCCTTCAATCATGTTAAATACACAACATTGTAAGGTGTCTGCTGCTAAAATTTAGTGCAGTATTAAACACAATCTTCAGGCTTGACCAAAAGACCTCCAACCAACGCTTGTAAAATTGCTTTCAGGTATGTACAAGCCAATAGAATCCAAATTGAATTGTTAGTCTTGTATGATTTTTAATTTCAGTTTTTTTGTGTATAATTTCGGAGTTTAGTATGACGTCCATTATCACTGAACTAGTATACATATTTTTTAAGGGGTCAGCTGAAAGACGCCACCAGGTGCGCAAGTTTCTCGCTATATTGAAGACCCATTGGTGGCCTTCGGCTGTTGTCTGCTCTATGGTTGGGTTGTTGTCGCTTTGACACATTCCCCATTTCCTTTCCCAACTTTATGACTATGCGGTATTCAATGTTGAAGGCTGTACAATGACCTATAGTCATTTGGTCTCTTGTGGAGAGTTGTCTTATTGGCAATTATACCACGTCTTCTTATAATATTATCATGTTTATATACCTCACACAGTCCTGATTATATCTACCTGACCTTTGATCAGCCATTCAACATTTATATAACATGGCCTTATTCCAATTGATAATTTGATTATTGTCTGATAGTTCTGCACTTCATAAATAAATATTTTAATATATTTATAATCTATATAAACATGTTTTCATTTATTCTACTTCTGATCCGATAGACCTTTAATACAATTACCTGAATTAAAATCAGTCAACTGCGACAATAATATAAACGAGGAATTTAAATTGTAGAATCTAATTGTAGATATTTGACACTATTGCTTTCAGTCATGAGATAGGCGAACGATTTCAAATGTGCGAAACAATTTCGGTAAGTAGATCATTAGCAATGTGTTGCATCACGAGAAAATTACTATAATTTTCTGCATGGGACATTATAGATTTATTTATAATGAAATGTATACAGTTATGTAAGTTTCATTGCTTAATTTGGGGGTGGTTCACATCAGAGCACAGTAATTTTCTGAAAATATAAATGTTAATTTTCCTGGAAGCCAGCAATTTTGTAGTCTTTAATTTTTTTAGAATATCACCATTGAATTACTTTTCTTGAGTAAGATTTTGAGAAGTCTGTATGATATATTTACATAAAGAAGTTTAAAAACTAAAATGTTAGGAAAGTCCTCATTTGAATAAGCTAGAAAATTGACATATTGGAATGCCAGCTTGCACAATTTTTTTGTGCAGCACCAAAACAATCAAATAATTAATACTGATGCAAATGAAGCAATACACATGATACATGTATGTTTTTTTAATATTAATGTATCAAGTTTGTAAATAATATGACACCAGAAAATTCAGAATATGTTTTACATAAATATCAAGTTTCATAAAATTCAAGTTCATGCTACATGTATTATTTCATTAATGTATTTTGGCAGCCATTTCAAACATGATAGCCAACAGATACTTTTTGATACCAAAAAAAAACCAATTTAAAATAAAAGCATACTATTACTTTATAAACCTAGCGGTATTTATAAAATTTGTTAAAAGCTTTCAAATTTTCACAAAATTCAAAGAGACCTTTCTTTTATAGATATTATAATATAACCATTCTTATATAGGTTGGGGGCATTATCTTGACCAATTATATGACAAAAATGTCCTGAAAGATGGAGAGTGTCATTCATAAGGGCACTGCAGACAGTTCCGAGCTGAAGCTCAAATTAGACAGATCTTCAGAACAGCAGCCAGGGTTTTAATAAATGTTTGATTATAAATATAACAAACCAGTTGATCAAAAGGCCTTTATGAATCCTTACTTGCTTGCAAAGGTTGAATGTGAGAGAAAGATAAGAATCATCAGGCCTCACAGTCACAAAGATTTTAAGCATGATTATCATACTCAAGACTCAATATTTGTTGCCTTTCAAAAGTCTGGATTTGGTGTTTCAAGCACAAGTTTTGTTTATGAAGTTCAATTATAAATACCATGTACTGAGTATAGTTTATTACAACACTGATATAGAGTCCTCTGACCTCCTCATTAGAAAAATTCAACCTTTTCATAAGCAGAACCAGAAGGGGGGGGGGGGGGGATTTGGTTGATTATATATAGGGAATCACTGAAGCATGACTTGACCTTTAGGTCAGTCAGATCAGCCCCCCTTTTTATGAAAAGTTCTAGATCCGCCACTGCTTTTTCAGAGGTCCTAAGCAAATTGGTCCTATAAGTAAAACAGGTCTAACATCTGATAACTTGAGGCTAAGAGACAAGCAATGATAGTTGATCTGAAGTGAAATAATTGTGCCTTTCTGTAATTTACATGATTTAAAAAAAATAACAGCCTACACAATTATTTCAAGATAGTTTAGATAGTCAACAAGGTGAATTTTCTTTAATCGTTTACTGCCTACAGTGTGTAAAAGTCAATATAATAATGCACTGTCATTATTTTACCATTATCTGATTTTAAAATGTTTTAAAAATCAATAAAACTACAGACATGAAACAATGTATGACATTTCTTATTCATTGAATTGATAGACTTTGAAACAAGTCAAATATTTCTTTTTATTTAGACTCATTCATTTCATAATAAATGAAATGGAAACGTTTTTAATAATGTGTAAAAATAGCATTTGACAATAGGACACCTAAAATTGTGAATTGTTTAAGAAATGTACACACCAATATAAAAAAGGATATGTATGATTGTCAATGAGACAACTGAACTCCTCACAAGAGACCACAATGACACAAAAATTAACAGCTATAGGTCACTGTATAGCCTTCAACAAGAGCAAAGTCCATACTGCATATAGTCAGCTATAAAATTTTAAGGCCCCGAAAGGTATTTTTAAAAACTTTTAAATACAAAGAATTATTGGGTATTCAGACAGTAACAGCAACCCAGCAACAAAAATAACCATAAGACATCAAGAATGCAACATGTATATATGTCTATAAAACTATGTCTAGCTATCTATAAATTTCTGAATTTTGATCTTTCTTGGAACCACTACTTAGCTTGCAATATCAACAAATTCAAACAATGAAAAGTTGGTCATCTGGTTAATTTATACCATTAGTAATTTGTATTGATAAATGTATCGGATGCCAATGCAGAGAAAATTAAGTTTATTTTGTCAATGCAAAAGCATGTCGATGTACATAAGAAATTTGATATTTATTTAAACTCTAATTTGATTGACACTTGAATTTAAATTTGATTAAAATGAAGCAAATGAAACGTGATATCAATATTTATTTAACAATACTTGTAGTGTTTTTATTTCTCTCCTGGGGACAAATTTTGTAACAAATAGAGTCTTTCCAATTGTGTAAGATTAAATAAATCTTATAATATAAAGCGATTTAGTGTGTTTTTTTGTTTCTTTAATTTTGAAAATTATATATTAATGTATAATGTATAAAATGGTTTTTCTTAACAATTAAATGCAGTCTTCTGTTAACTAAATCTACCCATAGAATCATATATGGTCTGTAAGGATCTATTATTTCCTGATACACTTTACTTTTATTGTAAGAAAAAAAAGAAACTTTACTTTTAATGTAAGAAAAAAAAAGAAAGAGTCAAAGTGTTCAAATATTTTGTTTAATTTGACACATATTTTTTTGTTCATTTATTCCTCGAAATATGCAGATATGTGTATGTTACTTTTATGTGGTTGATTTACAGTTGAAATTTCCATAATGCAGAACTTCACGTGTTGGCATTTATAAAAGTTTTTTTTAATGTTTTTTTTATATTGTTTGGTGCTGTTTCTTTGATATATCATACAGTGTATCCAACATCAACTTTTTATTCATGCCTAGAGAATTGCATGATAAGTCAAATTTGAAATAATCATTTTTGATTGACAAATGAATGTCTACAAGACTGTTAGTATTCATGTTTGAATGGTTCTATACTAGTCATTATTGGGGCCCTTTATAGCTTGCTCTTCCCTGTGAGCCTAGGCTCTGTATTAAAGAACGTATTTTGAACTTTAATGGTTTACTTTTACAAATTGTGACTTGGATAGATGAGTTGTCTCATTGGCACTCATACCGCATCTTCTAATATCTATTAGATTGAGACAATTGATGAGGACTATAATACACTGGCCTTATACAACTTTCATGATAGTTTTCGTTGTTGTGACCTGTATTATTGATGTTGTGCAAATGAGAAGCCATGGGGTTCAGATGACCATCCCTCTTGAAAATAATCCATTGAAGGCTTCTCAAGTCAAGAATCTGATATTCAAATTAAGTTTTATGAGTGTCATGACCCCAAATTATCAAATTCATCAGGTCATGACCCCAAATGACCTGACCCCCTCAGAAAGTTCTGGATTCTGGCGTAATGTATGTCTATAACATCTCTGTGTCAACATTTGTCTATAGAATTAAATTGTTGACATTTAATGCAGGTTTTACTGTAAACGGTATTGACACAGACAGTATAATTGGTTAATACTAGCTTCTATTGACTTTATTCATTTGTGAGAACATGTTCTGAATACAAATCGTGTGTGAAGGATGGTTAATAGTAGTTCAATATTTCCTTTCACCGTAATACTTATATATAGTCACTGTATATAGTCAACAACTTTTTGTAAATATTTCTTTTTTGAGATTTGTAATTTAAAAAGTAACATAATTTAAGTTCGGCTTCAACAATTAGTTTAAAAGTTAACGGAATATTTTTAATATATAAATAAGGAAATGTAGTATGAAACATTATAGTTGTGTTACATTACCATTTCAATGGGCAATTTATAGCTGACTATGCTGTGTGGGCTTTGCTCATTGTTGGTGGACGTACAGTGACCTATAGCTGTTAATTTCTGTGTCTGCATTTGGTCTCTTGTGGAGAGTTGTCTCATTGGCAATCATACCACATCTTTTTTTTATATTTGGTGTACTTATAAGTTCAAAGTAGTTTACGCAGAACCTACATTATTACCAATATCTGTGTTTAAAATCTGAACCATTACATAAAAAAGACCTCAAGTCATAAATATACCATAGGTCTATATTGGATTGTTTTATAATAAAAGTATCAATTGATCGATCAGAGAATGGCCCTGAGGTCCATCTTGATAAGAGGTTGTAAATGGTCTGTAAAGGCTTGTTAACTATGTTATTGACATTAAAGTCTGACTGAATATTTCAAAGGTGATACATTCATGTCTCTAATAGGAGATTTCAGTGATAGCTGTTGTTTACAATGTGGAGGTTGAAAAAGTTAAGCATCACATGACATTTTTCTGAGCATCTTTTGACAAACAAAAATCAAATTGATTGTAATAGTAAGCTATGCTGATATATATGTCCAAGACTTATAATAATGGACCAAAATAAAAATAAAGGGAAATAATATTGCCACAAAATTCTGATTTTTTAAATTCAACTATTGTGCACACATTTTTGTACATGATATAACTACACAACATCAGCAGCTCACACAACTGATCAAGTTCATGCTGACTATTTTTTGAGGAAAAAATCTTTAGAGACACTTTTTAGTGATCACACCATGCAAAACATTTTATCCAATCTTTTCTTTCTGATTTTATCAACAAACTTAAGAGGATTCAACTTTTTAATCATTCTGAAATTGTGATCTGATTACTTTTTTTTTAATAATCTTCCTCTTCCATTCTTTTAAACCTTTAAATACACCTGTAACTAAAATGTATTAATAATATACCGATAGACGAAAAATATAATTCTGGGAATTGTCCAGCTACTTATAGCCTCTATGTGGCTGAAAACTCTTTACAAATATCATTATTTATTTACATTAACTCATTATAAAAGAAATACATTGACCTACATATAACAATCAATTACCTCTTTTTTTCATTACATCTTTTTAAGAAATGGACCAACGACCTACTAATCGGTTTATATAACAATAGACATGCAAGACCTTTAAATACCGTTCTATCAAAACATTTCAACAAATACACCCCTTAATACACACGAACAATAGAAGGAACTAAACAAGCTGATTTGTCGGACACTTGTGTACTGAGGTGGGGTGAACAATTGTTCTATGTTTTTGAACGAATATTTAAAGCAATACATTATTTAGGTATGTGTAAATTCAATATCACTTTCTTTTTTTTTTCCAATAGTTTTTAGATTTTTTTCTACAAAAAAAAAATGTATTATATACTAATTAGAATATAAATGACTGTCATTGGAAATGTTTAAGGCTTTTAAAAATTTAATTAACAACAGAAAAATACAAATTGATTCCTAATTGTTCAGAGCCATAGTTTCAATATGGCCCTATAAACCTGAGATATTTTCTACCATCCAACCCCCCCACCCCCTGACAAAAAAAAAATCCAAACCCAAAAGAATGATAAAAAATACCATGAAAACACTTTTTTATGAGAGAATTGCACCCTCCGTTTTTGAAAAATTTATAGCTTCATGCTAACTAAAATTCTTTTAGTTTTTGAAAAAAGAAACAATCAACAAGTTTATTAATTAAAAAATTCACATAAAAATAACAAGTTTTCCAAATACCCCCTTTAAAATCTTATCTACAATATATTTTCAATTAAAGAAACAAATAGCTATTTACAAACAAATATATTTGTACCCCTCTAACTCTGATCTGAAGATAGCCATGTTTATTTATTTTACCTGTTATGCTAATTGTTCTTTTAAAACTACTGAATCGTGGTGACATTTCATTTCAGAACTTGGCTTGAATGATTTTAAACACAATTTCAAAAGATCGCTATACTACTACATGATCTTTTTGGATTATGTATTTGTTATAATAACTGGATAAGTGTCAAAATGTGAAATTCATATACATCTACATGTAAGTAAATTCTTCAAATTTTGATTTAAAAAAATCTTGTATTTTACGAGTCATTTTCTATAATAACCAAAATTTTTAAGGCTTTATTTACCATAAAGATATTTAATATTTATTTTGGATTGTGCAGAGAAACTCTTAAACTCCTAAAGAAAACTAAATATTCAATAAAATTAATAATATTTTGGTCACTTAGATTCATAGCTATCTAATTATAATGTATAAATGTTTTCTCATGAAAATTTCTTCAAATTCAGCATCCGAATGCAGGTGGTCCTGGAGTTCAATCACCAGCAACTTCAAACAATTATAAGACTTGAAAAATGGTATTTGCTGTAACCTTGTGAACCAGCACAATAAAAATCTAGCTAGTAAATGCATGTTAAATACATGTTCTTGAATTGAATATGCATTTCAATTGTCTCTTGAGACTTGACAATCTTAAACCATCCATCACAGTGACACCATTATCAAATTTAAGCCAACAGAGGGGGTAGAGTGTGCTACTGTTTCAACTTTGTTCAAATATTCAATCAATTTAAAAAGTAAAGTGACTGCCAATCACCAATTGTTCTAATGACAATCACGTCATGAGAATTTTTTTACATTTGATTGTGCCACCTTTGGGCTTTTTCAAGGTGGCCAGTTTTTATTGGTGGGGGAAGCTGGAGTTCCTGAGACCATGACCTTCGATAGGAAAACTGACAATCCTATTAAATGAAATATTTTATAGTACATGCATATATATGAACATTGATTTTTTTTTAAATAATCTTGATGTATAGTATATTTTTGTATTAAAATATATTTATTCTTTCGCAGGTAATAAAATATTGAATGTGTACTATATAATTTTCTGTACCATTACACATATTGAATTTGAATATTAATTTATTACAAACGGAGATAGAAATTCAATTTCATGCTTAATAGATTTGAAAAAGATTTGTATATTAATAATATACATTCTATGCAAAAAAAATTATTGAATGTGCATGTACCGTTACACATAATATGACATATTGATTTTGAAAACTAATACTATAAATAATTCATAACAAAAAAAAAATATAAATTCAATTTAATGCTAAATAGATTTAAAAAAGATTTTAATTCAGTTTCCAATTTTTAAGGATAATATCTATCTCATTCAATTGTTCTCCTAAATTTTCGATTGAAAATTTCACTGCATTGGTTTTATGATATGCGAAGCATAAAAAATTTTAACAGTGGGAGATGAAAGGTTACTGATTTATTGATTTTAAAATTCATGCAGACGGAAGAATATTTGATAAGATTTGAATAAAACTGAATTGAAAATTAAGTCATTCACAAATTTTTGAAAAGAAAGCCACAGTCATTTGCATTTTTTAATCAAAATATAGATTGTTACGGACATTTTGCATTTTTATCCTTCTTTTTAAGCTAGTATTTGTATTCAGAGAGATCAATGTTAAGCATGTTAAATGCATCTTTAAGAATTATTCTTATTAAAATATTCTTTGAAACTCAGTTAATAAATTTAAGGATTTCAGTTTAGAAAACTTTTGGGGTTAACTCAGCATGCATTCATAGGCTTTCTTTCTTTAAAAGTGTTTATAAAATTAAAGGAAAAATATTGTAGATTCATTATTTCATGCATATGGGGTACCAATTTTCGTTGCTTTCATGAGTATAGGGAAACCCAAAATTTAAACGTTTCACAAAATATGAATTTTTCTTCATGCTTGTATACAAGCTATTGAAATCCACAAAATCAATAACCTTGAAAATACAATTTTCCTAAATCCACAAAAACTGGAACCCTCTGAAATAAATGAATCTAGAGCATGCAAAAGTAACGAATGAAATATGTATTTTACCCCTGTTCTGTTGTTACGATCTTAAAAAAAGGCCATTTCGGGTGGCCAGCAGGGTTTACCTTTCTATGATTTTGAAAGTGAACTGGCCTATAAAAAAAGTTATATGTTCATTAGCTCAACTGATAAGTTCATGTTTGCCCTACTTCCAGTGGCAACTATTTCATGCATGCTCAGGATGAGAACTTGATTTCTATAAATACTAAGGTAACATTCCACAATTGTGTGTTGATTGGGTTGATATGCAGAAAATCCAGCGACTCCTGGAAAAAGAGGGTAAAGGATAGGGACAGAAATGTGTTTTTTATACACTGATTCTTTGTTGAAACAAAATGCTATGAAATAGTCATTTCTAAAATGCATTTAAACAGCATTTTACTATACAAAACTGAAAAGTATAAATTGGTATAATACAACAGAGAAAATACATCTGATGAGTTTATTATATAATTTCAGTCTTCAATTTTGGGGGATTTCACTTCATGTAAATTTACCTAGACATTTTCTGTTAATTGTTCAACTTGACTATGGCACCAATTTTCTGTATTTCTTCATCTTATTCTTTAAATCATATCTTCACACTGCAAAATCAAAGAAATATCTTATTCCATAATTAGAATGATCAGATTTTAAATTGAATGATTTTACCATAACTTAAGGATGTACTTAGGTGAGGTTTTGGAATTTGTGTTAAATGTTCGGACTCCTTGGTGTTTTTCCATACAATACAATGTAAAATATTTTCCCCCAAAACACGTACCTTTTATTTTTTCATATTAGACTTAATAGCTCATGAAAGGTCATGTACCAAAATTTTAGAAGATTCTTAATTTTTTTTCTTTTGTTTTGAGACCCAAATAGTACCAATGCATATATAAGGTAAAAGTCCAAGTAAGCCTTTTCCTGCCATATTTTAAATCTCAAATATCTCGAAAAGGAGGTCCATGACCTATCAATATTTTTAGCTTATCTTTATCCTTAATAGATGCTCTAGCAGCTTATAGTATCAATTTTAATTTCTTAATTTTTACCTAACCTCACCTAAGTACATCCTTTAATTGATATAGAAGAGAATATTTAGCTTTCCCATCTCCAGCGTATTGCCAAGATATTCATGGGCTTACATATTTTCACCAATGGTCATACATTGAAAAGTACATTTATATGAAAATAATTCTTTAAGATCCAAAGAACTTTGACACTATTTTCTGATCAAAAATTTATAGTCTTTCAATATATTTGCTATTCATTTCATTTCCTGGGTACTTATTTTCAAGGAATGATAAAAATTATATATTGGTGGTTGTTTGGTTTTATAATTTTAACAAATTCTGTTCCAAATCCTACAAAAAAGGTGTCATTTGTTGAGTATGGAAAGTCATGGTTCAACTGTATTTTGTTGTACCACATGTACCTATACCCACACAATCCATGAAAACATGATAATTAGTACCCCAAAAAGAATGATGAATCCACAGTATGGGATTTAATGACACAAGGCAAATGAAAAATGTTGCAAAAAGGCAAAGATCAAGATTAAACCAATAATTATCAGGTAGATTTCGTTTTGTCATAAAACCAATCTGTAATTCTGTCAAAATTTTTAAATTATTTATCGTGGGAAAATAACTAGTTCTGTTAAATAGATGGGAAGAATTGAAAACGATATGTTACAATTTCAATGTAAGGAAATTGGTCGATAATTAGTCACATTCATAATTAATGATGTCGTGATGCTGCCATTGAATAATTGCTTACCTAAGCAGTTTAAAAACATATGTAGATAGATGCCATTTTAAAGTTTAAAATTGAACAATTCACAATTCATGTATATACCAAAGATGTATAAACAAAGGCAACAAGTTTACTGATGAAGTTTGTTATAACTTTGGAAAAACATATCAACAATATAAAAGTCTGCAGCTCAGAACAACTTTTGGAGCATTGCTTCCACAGGTGCAGGATTTTTAAGCTGCATTGAAAACCTATTGGTGCATTTGGGCTGTTAATTCTGCTCTTTGTTCCAGTTGTTATCTCTTTGACATATTACTTGTTTCAATTCTCAATTCTTCATATAAACATGATAAATGAAAATTAAAGGAATAGAGAAAATAAAGGAAAAACATATAGAATAGAGAATACTGGCTAAGAAATTAAGAACAGAAATGCTGAGAGTTGTGCATTTTTGTGCCATTTAATTTGGTCTCTTGTGAAGAGTTGTCTCATTGGCAATCCTACAATATTTTCATTTTAATATGATATAATTGCCTAAAAATTGAAGAATATATAAATGAAGAACCCTTAACAAGACCCCTCAATATGTTGCAGGGTTAAACTATATATGTTTTTGAAATACTTTTAACATGTTTAACTCTCTCTAGTATTTCTATCATTATACATGATCAATACATTAACAAACCTCACAGAGACTTAGCTGTCATGTGATTTCTCCCACAACCAAATGCCCATTTAGACACAAATAATGAATTCTCCCTGATAGCCAAATGCCCATTGAAAGATAAATAATATATATATATATATATCTCTTTCACAGTTCAAACTTCATTAAAAATGCAAAAACATGTTTTCACAGAAAAAACATTTTACGTCAAGGACAAAATGACTTGTAATAGGTGATGCATGACATCATAGTCTATGCCTGCATACAGGTGCATACACATATTTACATATTTTCAATTAACTGAAGCAGATTTATATACAACCTTCTAACGGTATGCATGACTTTCTTTTAATTTTACCTTATACTATTTAGTTGTACTTGAGTAGAAATAAATTGATATATTTTAATTCTATAATTGTTGAATGACATTTAGTAAAATAAATATTTGTCATTCAATTTTTATTTTTTAGGATAATTAAGTAGTTAACAATTTATTTCCTGCTTCCATATTTAATTTTAAGGACGTTAGCTTACTTTTAATACTCTGTAACAATTTGATGGACTACTGTAAAAGCAGAAATTTTCGTGGAGGATTTAATTTCGTTTATTTCGTGGAAAGAATATATCCACGAAATTAAAACCCCCACGAAAATTTAACTTCCATATAAAACCACTTCCAGTTTAAGGAAACCACGAAATTAAATCCCCATGAAATCTTACAGAGACAAAACCACGAAATTTTAACCCCACGAAAATTAATGTTTCTACAGTATTTCTAAATTATTATTTTTTTTGTCCAGCAATCCAAATAATTTAAAACTTGTTTTACATTTGTCATTTTTTGGCCTTTTGTAGCTGATTATGCTGTAATGGCTTTGCTCATTGTTGAAGGCCATACAGTGACATATAGATATGAACATCAATGTCATTTGATCTCTTGTGGAGAGTTGTCTCATTGGCAATCATATTACATCTTCTTTTTTATACAATAATCAATAAAGTAAATGTAAAATGCAGTCAGCTGTCACATTTTAAAAATTCATTAGCCTGGCTTAAAAAGTGCAATTTAAACCTACAATTGTGCCCTTGTATAATCCTGTTTATATACATTAGATTTTCTGAATGAAAATGATAACAGGATAAACTAAACACTTTTATCTACTCAAAATGTTTATTTTAGTTTTGATAAAAAAAATGTAATTAAAAATGGATAAACTCGAAGTTTGAAATGCAAAATGTTATATATTGTTTATAGTAAAATAAAGTTTCTGATGAGCTAAAATAACAATTACTGGAATTAGATTCTCACAAATAAATGCCTCAACTGTATTTCACCGTATTTATCCATCGAAAGAACATTAGTGAGTTCAACAAAGCTAACAATGGCTTGGAATGTGAAATTAAAAAATGAAAGGTTTTTCTTATTGTTGGGAAAAATAGGCCGTAAAAATTAATGACTTGGAAACCGAACTAAAAATTAAAGTTTGAGGGGATTATAAGCTACTATAATAGGGGAGAGAAATGGTGGCATGTTTGTTTGATTTTCATTCCTTTTTTCTGTCATCTTAATGTACTTTTTAACATTTAACCACATAAAAAATAATAATAAACGGAAGGACAGTTTGACATTGCATTTGAAACCAGTAAAAGTCAGAAGTAGACTTGACCTTTTGCTCAATTTCTATAAACTGTTTACCGGGTACATTGTACGTACTCAGGTACTGTGAATTCATTATGATTTGAGGAATTCCAATTCTCTTGTTTTTTTTGGGTAGGTTTAGCTGTCAACCACAAATTTAAATGTTTAACTTAAAGATAAATTTTCTATAGGTTTGTATAATGCAGACTTTGGCAAAACCATGAAATCAAACACCCACAAAATAAGTACAGACGAAAATTTAACTGAAAATTTAATATTTAGGTATTTTAAATTTTTGGTTTAGTTGGTTGAAGAATATCTTAAGTTTAAGAATTTGTGTTAAGAAATAAAGTTTTTTCTTTTTTTTTCCAGATGGACTTCAAATTTCATAAAGAAACATGGGACCTAGTCAATACAAAGATAATAGTCTTGTAGAGACCCAGGGGAGTGTTAGTCCAGTGGGACAAACAATGGAACTGACGGATGACATTGAAAAGATAGAACTAGACCTAACTGGATTGGACACTAGTGATGAAAAAACTCGCTATCGCCAAAATACCACAAATGGTGGACAACAGATAAGTCCAAGAGCTGCTAAATACAGAGATGGAGGATCAAAAGGGAAGTTTGCAAAATACATTACAGTTCCCGAAGATAACACTAACAAATCCTCACCAAAAGCACATAATTCCCTCAGAGGTGCCCCATCTATGATTTCTGGGCATGGTACTACAAGATCTAGAGGAGCACCATCATTTGTTGGAAGTGTACCTACAACCAGTTTTCATCCTGGACATGAAGGCACAATACGGGGGCTGCCATCTTCCATGGGCACATTGACTGGAAGACGAAATCAACCTGCTTATAAATCTTGGAATGGTGCACTTCCAAATGGGCATCTACCCCATGGTCATACTCCTAGACCAGGAACACTTGCTTTTAGACGAGGGGCAACTGAACGCAAGGAACATTTAGTCCACCATTTTGGAATAGAAGTTGATAAGCATATCAATCATAGATATTCCCCTGGGGAGGAGATTTCTGGTCGTGTTGTTTATGACGTAACACGGAATTTAGAAATACGATTCATTGAGTTTCAAGTTATCGGACATTGTGCTATCACGACAGTTAATAATATAACAAAGATTAAAAAAACAAAAGTTGACAAATTTCTGTGTAAAAGAAAATATATGGTTGGGACACCAGATGGAAGATGGACTTCACTCATAACCCCTGGACATTACGTATCAAGCTTTCGCTTTTTGCTGCCATCAGGAATACCATCAACAGTTCAATATGATGACAATAGAAATGGATTTAGTGCAGAGATAACATATATGTTGAAAGTTCGGATTTGTGATGAAGTAGGATCCGCTTCAGCAAGAAGCAATCATTCTTTGAATACTCTAGTAAAGGTGCTCCTATCAAGGAGACTAAATTTTACAGTAAGAAGACCTTTTGATATTCATTCTGTACCCATGGGTCTCATGCCAATTATTCATACAGAAGACATTCAATTATCGTGTTCGGGAGTTGCAATAATAGATATGAGTCTAGATCGCACATGCTACTTAGCAGGCGACAACATCATTGTACATCTAGAGACACAAAACAAATATGCCCGTAAAATCAAAAGTATTTCTTGTGAGCTGGTACAAAAAGTAACTGTTCTTGCCAATAAATATCGAGCAACATACACTGTAATCTCAGTTAAGGATAAAAATCCTCAAGGTGTCAAGTCACGACATAGTAAAGAAAAAATAATGAGTTACAACATAAACATGCCTACGCAGGTTTCTTTTCTACCCAGCATTCTTCCAGGTTGTCGGACATTACATGTGACATACACTATATTTCTAAGCATTAAATTCAAATTATGCAGTGGAAAATTAACAATGGAAATTCCAATAAGTATAGGACCTGCAACCAGTTCTTCAAACTTAGAAAAATACAATTCTGTTCCAAATTTCAATCGACCTGTACGCTTCCCTCATTTCAACAGGAATGGAGATAGCAAAATATCTATAGCTGGAGAACAGGGACCTCATGTTCATTCAAAGTTTTCACATGAAGGGTGTGCTGGATTACTTTGCTGTTTTGGAAATGATGGAATTCGGTAAACCTGTGAAAACTTTCAATAGAAATGGAATTACATTACTATGATTTATAACATTACACTGTAATTTATTCAACAGTATTATCCACATAAAATAAAATATTATAATATTCTTCTAAAATTTTGAACTTTTAGGATCAAAAATCTATTTAAAGTGCTCTACTTCAGAAAAAAATATATAGAGAGACTGGGTCTATGGGACACAAATGATGCCACTGCTTGTATATAAATTATAAAGGGACATAACTCAAGAACAGTAATTGTGACATCTCACACATTGGAACTTCATCTGTGGTAATGAGCATTGTGTATAAGTTTTATTACATGTAATTGATTGGCAAACAAAACTAGCTAGAGAACTGAGACATCAGACTAAACCAACCATCAACATTAAACTGCTCAAAGACAAAATGAAACAACAAATTGTCCAAATAGCCCGTGACTTGGTACATTTGGTACACCAACAAAATGTTAAGGGGGAAACTAGTTTAAAATGTACACAGACATTTCAATTTTAATATGAATAAACAGCATTGTAAGAAGGGAGAGGGCAAGATACCAAAGGAATATATAATGTTCAAACAGACAAAAAACTGACAGTGCAATGGCTAAAAAAAATACAACACCAAAATACCAGCAATATTTTGTAACATAAAAAACACCAAAACAAAAATAGTAAACATTTGGTTGGTATTGGTGTTATATAAGATCTATAATATTTCTTTGCTTTATTCATTTACAAGAAGTTTTCCTATCAACTTGATCAAGGAAGGACCAATTTAACTATTCAAAGACCTAATAATATAGGGTTATTGCACGAATTTTGGGGAATATTGTCCTGAGTAGAATTTTATATTCATGCAATAACCCTTTTATTGTATAGCAATATATTATTTTATAATAATTGAAAGTAAAAATTGGTTTAAACTAAGATTTAAACGTTGATGACGTCATGAATTTTGAAGATTTATTGCACTAGTGCAATATTGAAATTTATTGCACGCTAACTTTTGGTTACTTTCTGTGAGGAATATTATATTGCTATGCAATAATATTCATTCTTGTTCATGGATCTTATGACAATTTTATAGTAGTGAACATATCAAATATTTTACATGGAACAATTTAGAGCAATATATATATATATATATATACTTACTCATGATACTTAATTTATGCAACATGTGCAAGTGGTCATGTAATTTTGTATTTATTTTAACAAAAGGTATTCCAACTTTCAACATATTCAAAAGTCAGATGTCAAAAAATTGTCATGTTTGCTCAGGTTAAAAATTAAAAGCTTAACTCAATTTTCCTAAAAATGTCAACAGGATAGACAATACATTTAATAGAAAACATGGAAAAGAGGCAGTCATGGAATCTGTTTGAACTATTTACCATTTTCATACATTTTTTTTGACAACTTTATGTTACCTCTGAGATTTACTAAAAAAACATTATTTATAATTTTACAACAATATTAAATTATTAGACATGGATTATCAAAATTTATTAATATTCAAAATCAAATGACAAATTCTTTATAATGGTATAAGGGAGATAACCAAATATAATTTTTTAGCAAAAAATTATTTTTCAAAATAACAATATATTTGGCAATTTGTATATAATGCATTATCCCTAATCATATCAAATAAATGGATTTTAGTATGAGGTACCATGATGGAGTCACTATATATCTATAGGTAAGCAGCAGAAATGCCAACACTTCCAGAACATCTGACTTTACAGCTTGTGTGTGGTAGTGTTTGGGCTGTTCAGTCTTAAGTTTTCTGTGCAGTGTCGAGTGGGCTGTTTGTCATGTCAGGTCCTTTTATAGATGATCAAATGGTTTTTTTCTCATGGTTGAAGGCTGTAGAATGACCCATAATTGCTAAATCCAAGACATTGTGATTCGTTTTGATGGTTGTCTCATTGGCAATCATACCACATCTGACACCTGTTGTCTGGTTGTTTATACATTTTTTATAGTAAACTTTAACTGATAAGAAACAATGAATAAATAATATATATCAATTATATCATGCTGACTCAATAAACCTGACTATGCAGTATGGGTACTTCTCAAACGACCATTCAGTGAACTGGATATAGTTGTAAATTTCTGTGTTGTCTCCCTGGCAATCATCATGATCATACCACATCTTCTTATTCTTATATAAAAAGTTATAATTACCTCAGACAACTTTACAATCTTTACTACACATTTAATTCTTCAATAATCATTTTCAGCCTGAAAAAGAAAGAATGACAAATTAACAATGCAACTTTCAGGTTAATTTAACATTATTGAATAAATTCACAGTAGGGTATATGAGGGTTGTTTTTCACTATTTATTACATCACTGTTTATGATTCCTTGTATTCCTTAGAATGTCAGTTTAAAGCAGTTGATCACTTCTGATTTGATGAAACAATTTATCTTTAATCTGACCTACATTCATCTGAAATAAAATAAGTTAAAATGTCATTTTGCAACTTGCAATGTCATCAAAAATATATTTCAATATATATGTAATATCTAAAAGTGTTAATATACACATATCCGTCTTGTTCAATGTTGTATGTTTCTTATATATAAACTCATCATAGAAACCAGGACTAAATTTAGTATACACGCCAGACGCGCGCCTCATCTACAAAAGACTCACCAGCAACGCTCGAATCCAAAAAAGCCAAAAAGGCCAAATAAAGTACGAAGTTGAAGAGCATTGAGGACCATATTTCCTAAAAGTTTTGCCAAATACAACTAAGGTAATCTATGCCTGAGGAAGAAAAGCCTTTGTATTTCAAAAAAATTCAAAAATTTTGTAAACAGTAAATTTATAAATATAACAATATCAATGACAATTCATGTCAGCACAAATATATATTACATCTTCATGATCTTCAATGTAAAAAACATTAATAATTTACCTTTTTGCATATGTCATGTATGTATGCTGCCATTAATTTATAAAAGATGTAAAAGTTAAGTTTTACATCTATAATGAGATTATAATGGTTATCATGTTTATATTCAGTGCAACAGGATCTTATGATTTTTTCTTGAATTACACGTAGTAATGTTAAATGAACAAGGAAGTGTTACTATTTTAGAATCCAGGGATTAAAAAAAGTTTCAACTTTGGTCCACTGGGTTCATTAATTGATATAATACTGCAAATAGTATTTGAAATCAAGCCAATCTTAATGTGTAGAAGTTCAGCTAAAAGGAATGTTACACTAAACTCAGAACTATTTAATTGAACCAAAATTTTAAAAATGTACATCCGTTATTACTGCACAACTATACATATGTTTAAGGGGCCAGCTGAAAGGATGCCTACAGGTGCAGGAGTTTCTCGCTACATTGAAGACCCATTCAGGTGGCCTTCAGCTGTTTTCTGCTCTATGGTCGGGTTGTTGTCGCTTTGACAAATTCCCCATTTCCTTTCTCAATTTTACAAGACTGACATTGAAAGCCAGTAGCATCTGAACTAGGATAGGCACATAAATGTGGATGGGTTTAACATGTTTTGCAAAATTTCAACACCCCCTCGCCCCCCCCCAAAAAAAAGTCCTTTAGCCAATGTATTATAAACAAACACACAGCATTATGCACAGTGAAACTAAGTTTCAAAAAGTCAGAGTATAATGTTCAAATGTTTGTCTCTAATATTTAATTAACTGTGCATTTGTATTCAGATATTGCAGATCAAATTTATTTGTTCATTGTTTAATCATACGTTTTTTGATTGAGTTAAGTCTGCCAATTGATATTTTATCGTATGTTTTTCTTTGTTGTGATGTTATGCTATTGTTTCAGAAAAAGGGAGAAGGTTTGGATCCATTAAAACGTTTAATCCCGCTGCAAATGTTTGCACCTGTCCTAAGTCAGGAATCTGATGTACAGTAGTTGTCGTTTGTTTATGTAATATATACGTGTTTCTCGTTTCTCTTTTTGTTTATATAGATTAAACCGTTGGTTTTCCCGTTTGAATGGTTTTACACTAGTAATTTTGGGGCCCTTTATAGCTTGTTGTTCGGTGTGAGCCAAGGCTCTGTGTTGAAGGCCGTACTTTAACCTATAATGGTTTACTTTTTAAATTGTTATTTGTATGGAGAGTTGTCTCATTGGCACTCACACCACATCTTCCTATATCTAAATAGGTTACCAAAAAAAAAACCAAGAAAAATAACAATGATATTACTATAAATTAACAAAGGATTACTAGCATGTAGACTTTTACTAGCACTATAGATGTATATGCATCTTCCCAACCTGGCAGTCTGATTAAATCCAGCCCCTTATATCCACTTGTACTTTTGTACAAACACAATCGGGTATTAAGGGCTGGTTTTAATCAGACTGCTTCCAAATGGTCAAATTTGATTTACATAATACAAATGTAAAAGGGGACAAAAAAAATAATGAAAATCCTTGTGACTTTTATTAAGGCATCACACACACATTTGGTTTCTGGTCAGACTGGTTGATAATTGTCTCATGCACAATCAAACCACATTTTCTTATTTTCATATCAAACACAGGACAGAACGCACTTCATTGCACTTAATTAATCATTGTTAATACACATACAAAACTCATGTCTTAATATGTTTTTGGTTTGATTTAATGCAATAATATTATGAATATGTAAAATCTAATCTCAGTTTGCCCTTGTGGGTTTTTCTAACATGTGTAAAATTTATAGCTTGGAGTTCCGTGTGAGCCAAGGCCCTGTGTTGAAGGCCGTACCGTGACCTTTAATGGTGTACTTTTATAAATTGTTACTTGGATGGAGAGTTGTCTCATTGGCACTCAAACAACATTTTCCTATATCTACTTATTACTAAATATATATAGCCTCCAGTTATTTAATGCAATAGTCATACATGTATTTTATGCAAAAACGGTAAACAACAAAAAATTGAGATACTTACAATAGCATTGTGGTTCATTGATTTTCTTTGCTGCAAATGATTGCGCAACTTTACAGGTAAAATTTGTACTTTTATTCTAGGTTGAATATGTTTTACAGTTGAGTAAATTAATCAATCTTTTACGCATTTCCTTATACATGTTTTTACAGAGACTAAATTAAAACATCACTTTCATGACTTTGTTATTCTAGAGTTCATTAAAATCGAGATTATCATCTTAATGAATTTGAATTAACCATTAACTAACTTAACTAAAATGCAGTTTAGAATGAGTGTGATTCATATAAGTTCTGTACTTTAATCTATTTGTGGTTTTCAGAGGGAGGCATCTATTTTCAGAGGGAGGCATCTCTGCATCTGCGTATAGTGTTATTTTTCAAAATATATAGTTGATTGATTTTTGTTAGCTTAATGTCCAGATTCAAGTATTCCTTGCTTATGAGAAAACGGCAAAAAATATAAATAGAACAAATAGAACATGTGTAGTGTACAAGTGGTACATTTTGTGCAAATGATGTGTACATGTTATCTGTAAAAATTTTCTTAAACAATTAACTGGCGTGCAATTTAATAACTCAAATTTCTTATTCTACATATTCTATAACCTAAATTTTGAAACATTAAGTTTTAAGAGTCCAGTGGCATAACGCTTGGGTTAGATCAGCTGGGTTAGATTCTATATATTTGAGTGTGGCCTTTGTTAGTCTTGAAAGATTTTTAATTTTAGTTTCTTGTGTATAATTCAGAGTTTAGTATGAGGTCCATTATCACTGAACTAGTATGCATATTTGTTTAGGAGCCAACAGAAGGACACCTCCTGGTGCGGGAGTCATGGTTTATATGATGGTAATAATATAAATCAACAAAAAAGTGTTAATATTTGACTCATTCCTCATTTCCATTCTCAATTATACCATGTTTATGTTAACACGGTTAAGCTTGACGTACTGAACATATAAATATTTATAAAAACAGTAAGATGTTTCCATATGATGATGTTATCAATAAATTTAAATTGTAATTATATAAACCATGAAATTATCATGATTATTCAAAGTAAAATGATTATACTTTTGTACATACATGTAAGAATTATAATAATATATCTTCATAACTGCAAATACATTATAGTAACATAAACATGATAAACATGATAAAAGTTTTAAAAAAAATCTTACTGAAATTTTATCATGATTATTTTTATCCTGGATTGTTGATTTTCTTCATCACATTGAAATGATAATGTATTTAATAATAATTATTTCTACAGGTAAAATTGGTATTTATATCCTGATTCATATATTTATACAGTAACCTTAAATAAACTAATAACTCTTGAAATATTCCCAGTTCACAAAAGAAATTTAAAAATTCATTTGGTTATTTTATTGATTGATTACAGTTTGTTTTGCATCCAGTGGCAAGTATTTCATGAATGTAAAGATGATCTTGGTTTTTTTTTAAATAAATATCAAAAGAATATCAAAAGATTATTATTTTTTATATAATTAAAGTGCTGGTAAGCACTGGATGGTAAAGATTGCTTGAATTAACCAGTGGGAATTAAAATTGAACAATGCATTGTATAAAGAGGGGGGTAGGTCAGGGGTCCTGATCCTGAAATCCTGGGCTTTAAAATACGAAATCAGGAGGTCCCAAATTTAAATAAATTTAATCCTGACATCCCGAAAATTCATAAAAAGAATTCCCAGATCCCAAAAGGGTCAATCCCGATATCCCAAGCTTAAAAACACTCGATCCTGGAGTCCTGATAAAGGTCCTATCCCCCCTTTGTAAAGCACAGGTAGTAAGTGATTCATCTACAATTCTGGAGAAAGGAAGATAACTCTAATTTGAAAGATTACTTAACAATGACATCATTGATATTTTTAGAACAGATATGACATGTAAATGTAGATTCCTGCACCTTACAGAAGTTACAGATATATATGTAACATCATTTTGTAATTTGAATGTCTAATATAAAAAAGAAGATGTGGTATGATTGCCAATGAGACAACTGTCCACAAGAGACCAAAATGACACAGACATTAACAACTATCATACTATAGGTCACTGTACGGCCTTCAACAATGAGCAAAGCCCATACCGTATGAGCATATATTTTATTGATAAATATTTTGCAATGATCATTGCACTACATTTTGTTTACATGTATCTCCAGGGGTCAAAATTAACTTGTAGCTTGGCTACTGGACTTGAAAATCAGTTAGCCCAGGCAACAAGTTAATCATGTTAATAGCCCACTTTATTTCACTATCACTGGTTAAAGGCGGCAAAGCCGGCTGAACTTGCTAGGGGGAGCATTTTAGACTTAAAATCCTGTATTCTGAGCATAACTGGAGGTGATTTAGATGCTTGGGAAAACGTAAATTGTGTCTTATTTTTGTTGACTTTAATCAAATTTCTTTTGTTTCACTGATATTATTTCATTACAAGCTACAAATGTATTGTCATCGAGGAGGCTCGAGGGTATAAAAATTTCAGAAAAAAATTAAACATTTGTTTTTCATTACAAATTTTATTCATTACCTTTTGCATGTTTTGTAGTTGTTACTTTATCATATGGTACAAAAACATTCAAAACAATTAATTCGTGTTGACCCCAGATGACTTTTAACATGTTTAAAATGTAAACATCATTGAAAAAGTTCCAAATTATCTCCCTTTGGTGGAAAAATGCAATTTTTTGGCTTTAAAATTGAAATAACTCTTTAAAGTTTTAACTCATCGGTGACCTATATTTTTTAATATAATTTTGATATATGCTGTACTTAAACTAAATTATTGTAAAATTTGAGCGATTTCTGTAATAATTTTTTTTTTTTATTTCAAAATTACCTTTATTTCTCAGTTCAACAGAAAAAAAACGCTTCTACAAAGATGTATGCTTCTTTCGAAGGCAGATTGTGAGCGCAAATGAACGGTGACCCCATTTTTTAATTTTATTTTTCTATTAACTATAAGATAAAGTTCATTTATTGAAAAATATAGAGAAATCCTATATAAATGATTTAGACCCGCGAACCCCTTAAGTCAGTACCATTTATAGGGTTTTGATTGCATTCAATCTTTACACCATAACTAATGATGATATTAAGGGGGTAGACCTTGGTTCAGGGAGATAACTCTTTAAATCAGTTATGCGTTTGTAAAAGTCAAGTTTTGTCAATGAATTTTAAGCATTTACCTGAAACAGATTGGAAATAATCTGTGTATCCAAGAAGCTTAGAACATATTTATGAAAATGGCTGACACAAACGTACTGATGATTTTAAGAGTTATTTCCCTTAACCTTGGTCTACCTCCTTAAGTGTCAACTTCTGGAAGTGTAAACATATTCTGTTCAAATAGTTGGGACTGTCGTGTTGCTCATAATTCAATAGATATCATCATGTGATGTGTTTTCGTACTAATAACAATTTTCACTGCTTACTGTTTTCAGTGTTGAGTTTTTATTCAGGTGTTTACTCAAATTTGATAAGCATGTCCTATTGAATGATTTTAGGTATCGATTTTTTTTTTGTGAAGGCGTTCTACGATTTTTAACCGTTTCCGATTACTTTGCGATTTTCATTTGTCAAAATAACGGTGTCATATGTTTTCGTATGAATTAAAAATTGGATCAGTTCACGGACAAGAAATGAAATATAATCCAGAAATTAGTATTTTCTAAAGTCGTGGTTCTGGTGATCGCTTGAATCATAATAAAGGTTATTCAATACTTTTCAGTACATTTTTTACTAGAAATAAATAGTAAATAGTTTTAGGTTGGTGTTTCATAAACTGAAATTGTTACATTTTTATTTATTTCTGATTGACACTTGGTTTCTAAAAAGGACATTATTTTTTTTGAAAACAAAATGCAGTTTTTAAAATTTAGGGTTTACTTAATGTAAAAAGTTAAGACTGTTTTCATCTTCGTGTATCAAGGATGTATAAAAAGAATTGTCAATAAAATATTGAATAAATGGATTTTGAACAGCCATTTTATATAAGAACCATGATAATTTTAACGCGCTTGTTTGTAATAAAAATGACCAAAAAAACACATGAAAGTCACATGTCTTGAAGATCTGATGTCGGGCAGGCAGACGATATAGCTATACTTCTGGTAACTCCTCAGAATATTGCTAAACAACTATTCTAGTGTGCCATATTTTTGGCATTGAATAAAAATGGCTAATCTGGTCAGTTTTATTAAATTTGTTCTAGCGTCTTTTAAAACGACTTTGAATATGTTCTAAAGATGTCAAATTATAGTGTTGTTGTTGTTCCAAATATAGAAACCGAATAACCCGCCACAACATACGCGTGTGAAATCGAAACCGATGAAATATGGATGATACAAAAACATACGACATACGAAAACATATGAAACGACGATAATAGAGGGTTGTATATGGTGGGTACCTGCACAGAAAAATGTGAAAGAAAATTGCCATTTCACAATGAACGAATAATTAAAAATATCTTGTACATTGATCTTTTTACCAATTTCACGAAACACTTGAAAAACAAACATTTTTCACGGCTGCACATAACATATAGGCAAAACATGTTGCAGGAAAATAACCCTTTAGGGAGCCACCATTTGATTTTTAGGGGGGGGGGGGGGGGGGGGGGGGCTAGGATGAAATTTGAAAAAAAAGGCAGGGCAGGATTTTGAGTAAAAAAAAAAGGCAGGATGAGTAACTTGGCAAAAAAAAAAGGCAGGATGACAATTCTTGTAAAAAAGTCAGGATAAGCTAAGAAAAAAAAGGCAGGACCGAATAGACTGAAAAATAAAAAGGCAGGACAGAGATTACAAATTAAAAAAAAGGCAGGACACAATTTTTCATCCTAGCCCCCCCCATAAAAATCAAATGGTAGCTCCCTTACCACCCTCATAATAAATTTCCAGACATCTCAAAAGAGAAAGGATCTTGGTTACAACTAACGCATAAGAAAAGCCCAAACTGCAAACAAATATCAACATGAACCCATGAACTTGTTCAATCGTTTCAAAGACTAAATTAAGAGTAAAAGTCAGTAAAGTGAAAGTGCGTGAACTTCGAAAATTTCCATAACTGTCATGATTTTCATATTAAAAATTCTTTTTAGAAAACAAACATATCTATCTATTGCTCTATTGTCATAGCATAAACATATCTCTTTTGGATGAATTTGTACATGTAATACCTTCAGGATCTGAAATTCAAGGGACATCAACCATTTGTTGTTTTGGTTTGAACTCACGCGAGAAATTGCGAGAGCTTCCTTTCTGCGCATGCGCTAAGTTCCTAACAACCTGTCAACAAAGTGTGGGGCAAATTTATAATCACCGTTTAAAACTACATTTATGAAATAACAGGTAAGTCTCTTAAGCCGAATATATTAACAAACTTTTGATTACACAAAAAAATCACCCAATTTAGGGACTAATGTCCCTGAATTTGAAGATAAGTAACCAGTTAAAATTAAGGGGGAGGAAATTTTGATAAGTTCATTTGTGTAATTTATGAAAATTAGCAAAACTCAGAAGTCACTACTTCTGTTTCTTTTCCATTTCATTTGTTTTTGTCATAAGAAGGGGCTAGTGACACTGAGATGAGAAATAAATGTGTTGGGTTATAGTTCTTAATTGGTTGTCCGCCACACATTCATGTCTTGATAATTACTTGAATAAAAAATTAATGTCTTGATTACTTGAATAAAAACTTGAAGTCGTGAAGACACATGGTGATGGTTGATCTTGGCTCTATCCACGGTTTCCACTGGGTCAATTGTTTTTTTCGCCACCTCATTTGACGCCAAAACAATATATTTTTCGCCACTTTGTTAATTTTTTCGCCAAGTAACATTATATTTTGAACAGATATATCATGTTAAGGAGGGGTATTTGCGAAAAAATACCAGTCGAGAGAATGTTAAATTTCACGAGCCGTAATTTAAGGCGACAGAAATTCATTCTCAAGACTGGTATTTTTTGCAAATACCCCTCAATAACATGATATATCTGTTTAATTACACCGAATGTTAATGTACTAAAACGCATTGATGATCGTGACGTTACAAGCGTCCAGTCGGATAGAGTATTTTTTGGCAAATACCACAGCAGAGAGGGTAAAAAAGGCATATCCTTTTAGCAAATACCCCGGCAGCGTTAAAAATGAACGATATTCATTTGATAACAG
Source organism: Mytilus galloprovincialis (assembly GCF_965363235.1). Taxonomy (NCBI): domain Eukaryota; kingdom Metazoa; phylum Mollusca; class Bivalvia; order Mytilida; family Mytilidae; genus Mytilus; species Mytilus galloprovincialis. The sequence continues at coordinate 41,473,582 of NC_134851.1, read as the reverse complement.
TAAATTGGTGAAAAATACACTGGCTATTAACCAATCAAAACCCCGGATTCTTACATAAGGTGTAATTATTCGTTTAATTCCCCCCTTAATAAATGAGTTTGCCCCATCGTTGTCTATGATTATTCTCTCAAACTTATCTTAGAGTCTACATTGTTACAGTTAAATTGTAATGAATAAACTTTCTAACTTTTACTATTAAAAAAACGGAACTTTTTTTAAAAGGGTGAAAATTCTTTATATATGTATTTTGAACAACTTTTCTAATAGAGGGCCTGGGGGCCACTTACTTTTGATAATAATGTAGATATCAGTCCCATAATATAACAAAATTCTTGGACATGTTTTGACCAATATATTATACAAGAAAGATGTATACAGTTCTTTGGGTAAATTTCTTCAAAAGAAAAATAGGTGCCCTTTTGGTCTATGAAGTGGTTTTTACAAGAAGAAAAAATGCTTTTATCACTTGGAATTGATCCCTCATTTAAGGTGTAGGTATACAGTACAATTTTCGCGAAAGCCATCCCAAACTCCATACACCGAGTTTTTTCCTGGTATGACACCAGGAAACTCCGACATCACTCCCTAAATTCTCGGAGAAATTTGGGAGTATTCCCTCCGACTTCCGCGTAAATCCGTTACCTTTTGTTTATTGTATTAGCGACATCTCTCCCAGTCTGGAGTGACGCGGTGTCACACCAGGTAATTAATTGCCCTAATCCTTCTGATCTATGCCGGCACGCGACAGTCAAGGTATGCGAGATTTCTAATGTAATTAAACAATTGTATTTCCTGTCTATTGATTATCAGTTTATATCTGATTGCTTGGAACAAATGAAAGATTAAAATCAAAATCAAAACGTTGTTGTTAATTCTTTTAATTACTCTGTACATTTAAATCAATTTTTAAAAACAACTATATTTGATTTTGACTTCCGTTTTTTATCAGTAAATAAATATTTAATTTACTAAAAGAGATAATATTGTGTAACAATAAACGGAGACTAACGCTGAATAAATTAGGGTAGTTTAAAGAAAAGTGACAAGTCTCAAAGTTTTTTTATACAAGTAAAAAAGAAAATATTATTCACTATCTGTTATGCCAATAAGTCTACGCCATTTCCATTTTACGATTACAAAATAAAAGTTTTAAAAAGCAAAAGGTTGTTGTTAATGCTTTCAATTGCATTAAAGTTTTATAAAAAAAAAATCTATACTTGATTATGACCTCGGTTTTTTTTTATCGGTAATTTATATAACTTACGAAAAGAGACATACTTGCGTGAAAATAAACGGAAATTAACGCTGAAGGTATAAAATGTGAGAAAGAAAGAAAATTACGTGTCTTAAAACTTGTATATGCAAGAAAAAAAGAAAATACTTTTCACCATTCCTTATGCTTAATAAGTCTACGGCATTTTCTCTTCACGATTTGTTAGCATTACTTTAGGATAAATAATACATGTCGGCTACAACAGGAATACTTCTATAGCTGCATCAACTCGTCGTTGCATAATATTCATTTACGCACAATGAATGTAAACTTTTGTGTTGTATTTAGAACAGTGATCTTTAAATATTTTTAAAGCAATTAATTGCCGTGGGAAGACGTTACGCATCTCAGTGATCAACAGTGCGTAGTTGAATCTGAACTTGACTTTGCTCACAACATTGAATGCTAAAAATAGTGACATCAATTTTGTCCACGAGATTTTTATTTGGCGGGAAAAAGTATCATGTAACAGTAAACTCAGGTGACCTTTCTGGATAACCGTGGGAAAATTCATTTAAGGTTTAAACTTGCTTTGTAATGATTGACATAAATTTGTGTGCGTTAAGATTGAGGCTCTAGAAGGTACTTTTACAATTGATTAACCGGATTCTAAATTGTATTCCTTTTCTGAATTAACCAACATCATCCTTTTATTTTTACGTTTCTCAGTCAACAGAGGAAATAAAACCGGACATTATTTATACGTCCATAGTCAACACTATATTAATGGTAGATGAAAACAGGATGCATGTCGTTCAGTTCCTGATGGGCGTTGGTAGAGATCCTCTGTGAAAATTTGTCGATCGTAAAAATCCGATCCACATTTTTTTTTACATATTTCTTTCTTGTAGAACACGATATAATTTCATTTAAATATTATATTTTATAATTGTTGAAATACTTCTTTTTATATTTCGCCGAGGACTTATAACGAGAAGTTAAATACGGATTGCGCCAATCCAATTTTATTTTAAATAATTAAAGATCAATAACAGATCATAACGGACAAAAAACACATGATTTTTTTTCTCCATATAATTAAATATTTAAAGCCAAAGGTTGTGATTATTGTGTTGTGCATGGCGGCGAATGTATCTCAGTATTTATGAATATAGAGCTGCCACATTGCAAACAAAACGATTTGTCACTTTACAGTTTCTTTGTTAAATTCAAATATTTCAAGTCGGTAATCTACCGAGGTAGTGAAACATAATATTTTACATTTCAAAATAAATTGAAAGTAACAGAGTTCACTTGTTGATCCGATAAATTAACTCTTGGGTTTAATTTAGATTGGACATATTACCGTAAAAAACATCATTTTGTTTTAAGCCAGTTGATATTAATTATATAATATTGAACTATTAATGAACCGAATATTGCTCACTGAGTAGGTCATAAAAGGTTCTAATTGTGGTAAAATCGTCTTTGTTGAAAAAAACAAAAATTATGACCTGATCGGACTATAATGAAAATACAAAATAAGTGTTTTATTCGTATTTTTATACGTTTGTACGTTGCATGTCATATGCCAATGACATGGGCATATACATACAAGAATAATTATCTTATTTTAAATAAAAATGTCACACTTTTATCTGACAATGAAAGGACATTTAAATAACGTATTTTAAAGCACACAGGTGCAATCAAGATAGATTAAATGTACAAAGGTAATAAATCTGGCTAATCCGATGATGTTGTCACGCGTCATTAATTTTCAGTACATCCGATGGGCAATAAACCAATAAACAGCCACGCGGTGTTGGGAGAGAATCTTTGGAGGAAATTGGGAGTATAATCCGTGATTCGCGGTGTCACACTGCTACACTCGGAAATCGGTGATTAGAGTTCGCGATTACATACTCTCTGGGCGTACTGTACATTGAAGGTTACTCCCTTTCGAGGGGTTGTTCCCAATCTTTTGCTAAGATATCTTCATAACGACAGTTTTCTTTAAGTCTAGGCCATCGTAAATGAAAAAGTTGAGGCGTAACACTATGCTTGAAACATGTCGTAACACACAAACGACTTTTAAGTACTCTTTAAAATCAGTTATCGATATCAAAGTCAAAGGATAAAGTTTTAAATCAGAGATATTTCTTGCTTTTAATAAATTTTCGTCATATTAACAGTTTTCTTTTCTGGACTATCATTATAAGGAGAGGAGACGTCAAAACTTTGCTTCGAACATGTGCGTCGCAAAGAAGTTAATAAATGATACTCTTGTGACATATGACGGACGCCATCAGGGATCTCCATGGCCTGTTTAACGATCGCGCTCCGCCATCGTTCAAATGTCTTGCGCCATCGTCAAATGACTCACCCCATCGTAAAATTGTCTTGCGCCATCGTTAAATTGTCTTCCACCTTCGTTCAAAAAACGGCCATTTAACATGTTTAACCATAATATAATGTCAACAATACAATTAACACCTTTATTAATTAGTCCTTTGTTGTCGATATCACACAATGCAATCAGCTGATTATTGATTTTCTGTCAAAATCTAAACGAGTTCAAGGTGAATTCCATGTATATTGTCTGATCAGGTAAAATCCGAGAAACCCGAAAAAATGTAAATAAACAAGGTGGCTGAAAATAAATCGTATATATATTTCTTTCGCCAAATAATTTCGCCAATGACGAATTTTAATCGCCACAATTATTATTTTTTCGCAAATTGCGAAAATGGCGACCGCCAGCAGAAACCCTAGCTATATCAGACACAAAGTTAGCCTAGGTAAAAAGAGGATGCTAGCAATGATACTTGTGTTTTTCTGTAAAAAAGCTATAAGTTCAGGCCATAAAAAGAATGGGTTTGTTGGCCCTAACCCTACCTTCCCAGAAAGCAGCTGCCTACTCAAAATCTTTATTGACCTGGTGTTCAAATATTTTTTTTCATTCAAATAGGCATGAAGACTAATAGACATCTGATACTTTAATTTCTCTTTGCCAAAAAAAAAATATACCTTTCTACCTACCCACTGTCTCAATGTTTGGTTAGGGTTTGGGCAAACCAAAATATTTTTAAGTGTGGCCTCATAATAGGCTTTAAAAGCCATGACATGGAAAATATTGTAGAACTGACTTTTGAAGGTCCTGGTCTTCCAACAAGTCTTAGAGAGCACCTTCTCTAGCTGACTTCCTCCAAAAACTGACAAGTCACAATAAACAGTGAAAAAGTCAATATTGGAGAGAGTGGCATTTAACAATTAATCCATTTGATCTTGACCTTTGTTGTGTATTGCTTAAAAAGTCTTTTAAATAATTACAATGTATGGCTAAAAGTTTATATACATTGCAAATAAACTCTTTTTCTAGATACGTTGACAGGATGTATAGTCGAGGGACCTCAGGTTTGAGCACCTACAGCAGACCGGAAAAGAAACCGAGTAAGAACCAACGTGTTAAAGTATGGTGTAGAGTAAGACCAACCGCTAATTTTGATACAGAACATATAGAACTAGTCCCTGATGGAAAGGTAAGATAGACCAGTCTTGAAAAACTGATGTCTAAATTAGTCTTAAAACTCTTTAGAATCAATCCTATACATGTACAGATCAACATGCATGCATGAATTTGGTTAAATGGTAATTTTTTTGTGAATTA